>NC_136597.1:4060670-4161408 GCF_910589615.1 Taurulus bubalis
TTTTACTGCTTTAAGTTGCATTTCTAACTTTTATGCTCCGAAAAGACGTTTCAGGCTCATCAGAGTCCAAAAGTGCATTTTGTTGTTAAACTCTTAGATTCTATGATTTCCTGCATTTAATGCATCATATAATACCAGACATTCAAGTTGTACTATATTGTAAGAGTACCTGATGTTCTCATCACGTTTTACTGCTTTAAGTTGCATTTCTAACTTTTATGCTCCGAAAAGATGTTTCAGGCTCATCAGAGGTCCAAAAGTGCATTTTGTTGTTAAACTCTTAGATTCTATGATTTCCTGCATTTAATGCATCATAGAATACCAGACATTCAAGTTGTACTATATTGTAAGAGTACCTGATGCTCTCATCACGTTTTACTGCTTTAAGTTGCATTTCCAACTTTTATGCTCCGAAAAGACGTTTCAGGCTCATCAGAGTCCAAAAGTGCATTTTGTTGTTAAACTCTTAGATTCTATGATTTCCTGCATTTAATGCATCATAGAATACCAGACATTCAAGTTGTACTATATTGTAAGAGTACCTGATGCTCTCATCACGTTTTACTGCTTTAAGTTGCATTTCTAACTTTTATGCTCCGAAAAGACGTTTCAGGCTCATCAGAGTCCAAAAGTGCATTTTGTTGTTAAACTCTTAGATTCTATGATTTCCTGCATTTAATGCATCATATAATACCAGACATTCAAGTTGTACTATATTGTAAGAGTTCCTGATGTTCTCATCACGTTTTACTGCTTTAAGTTGCATTTCTAACTTTTATGCTCCGAAAAGACGTTTTAGCCTTAACAGAGTCCAAAAGTGCATTTTGTTGTTGAACACTTAGATTCTATGATTTCCAGCATTTAGTGCATCACATAATACCAAACATTCAATTTTTCATTATAATATAAGAGTTCCTGATGCTCTCATCACGTTTTACTGCTTTAAGTTGCATTTCCAACTTTTATGCTCCGAAAAGACTTTTCAGCCTCATCAGAGTCCAAAAGTGCATTTTGTTGTTAAACTCTTAGATTCTATGATTTCCTGCATTTAATGCATCATATAATACCAGACATTCAAGTTGTACTATATTGTAAGAGTACCTGATGTTCTCATCACGTTTTACTGCTTTAAGTTGCATTTCTAACTTTTATGCTCCGAAAAGACGTTTTAGCCTTAACAGAGTCCAAAAGTGCATTTTGTTGTTGAACACTTAGATTCTATGATTTCCAGCATTTAGTGCATCACATAATACCAAACATTCAATTTTTCATTATAATATAAGAGTTCCTGATGCTCTCATCACGTTTTACTGCTTTAAGTTGCATTTCCAACTTTTATGCTCCGAAAAGACGTTTCAGGCTCATCAGAGTCCAAAAGTGCATTTTGTTGTTAAACTCTTAGATTCTATGATTTCCTGCATTTAATGCATCATATAATACCAGACATTCAAGTTGTACTATATTGTAAGAGTACCTGATGTTCTCATCACGTTTTACTGCTTTAAGTTGCATTTCTAACTTTTATGCTCCGAAAAGACGTTTTAGCCTGAACAGAGTCCAAAAGTGCATTTTGTTGTTGAACACTTAGATTCTATGATTTCCAGCATTTAGTGCATCACATAATACCAAACATTCAATTTTTCATTATAATATAAGAGTTCCTGATGCTCTCATCACGTTTTACTGCTTTAAGTTGCATTTCCAACTTTTATGCTCCGAAAAGACTTTTCAGCCTCAACAGAGTCCAAAAGTGCATTTTGTTGTTAAACACTTAGATTCTATGATTTCCTGCATTTAATGCATCATATAATACCAGACATTCAAGTTGTACTATATTGTAAGAGTACCTGATGTTCTCATCACGTTTTACTGCTTTAAGTTGCATTTCTAACTTGTATGCTCCGAAAAGACGTTTCAGGCTCATCAGAGTCCAAAAGTGCATTTTGTTGTTAAACTCTTAGATTCTATGATTTCCTGCATTTAATGCATCATATAATACCAGACATTCAAGTTGTACTATATTGTAAGAGTACCTGATGTTCTCATCACGTTTTACTGCTTTAAGTTGCATTTCTAACTTTTATGCTCCGAAAAGACGTTTCAGGCTCATCAGAGTCCAAAAGTGCATTTTGTTGTTAAACTCTTAGATTCTATGATTTCCTGCATTTAATGCATCATAGAATACCAGACATTCAAGTTGTACTATATTGTAAGAGTACCTGATGCTCTCATCACGTTTTACTGCTTTAAGTTGCATTTCTAACTTTTATGCTCCGAAAAGACGTTTTAGCCTTAACAGAGTCCAAAAGTGCATTTTGTTGTTAAACTCTTAGATTCTATGATTTCCTGCATTTAATGCATCATATAATACCAGACATTCAAGTTGTACTATATTGTAAGAGTTCCTGATGTTCTCATCACGTTTTACTGCTTTAAGTTGCATTTCTAACTTTTATGCTCCGAAAAGACGTTTTAGCCTTAACAGAGTCCAAAAGTGCATTTTGTTGTTGAACACTTAGATTCTATGATTTCCAGCATTTAGTGCATCACATAATACCAAACATTCAATTTTTCATTATAATATAAGAGTTCCTGATGCTCTCATCACGTTTTACTGCTTTAAGTTGCATTTCCAACTTTTATGCTCCGAAAAGACTTTTCAGCCTCATCAGAGTCCAAAAGTGCATTTTGTTGTTAAACTCTTAGATTCTATGATTTCCTGCATTTAATGCATCATATAATACCAGACATTCAAGTTGTACTATATTGTAAGAGTACCTGATGTTCTCATCACGTTTTACTGCTTTAAGTTGCATTTCTAACTTTTATGCTCCGAAAAGACGTTTTAGCCTTAACAGAGTCCAAAAGTGCATTTTGTTGTTGAACACTTAGATTCTATGATTTCCAGCATTTAGTGCATCACATAATACCAAACATTCAATTTTTCATTATAATATAAGAGTTCCTGATGCTCTCATCACGTTTTACTGCTTTAAGTTGCATTTCCAACTTTTATGCTCCGAAAAGACGTTTCAGGCTCATCAGAGTCCAAAAGTGCATTTTGTTGTTAAACTCTTAGATTCTATGATTTCCTGCATTTAATGCATCATAGAATACCAGACATTCAAGTTGTACTATATTGTAAGAGTACCTGATGCTCTCATCACGTTTTACTGCTTTAAGTTGCATTTCTAACTTTTATGCTCCGAAAAGACGTTTCAGGCTCATCAGAGTCCAAAAGTGCATTTTGTTGTTAAACTCTTAGATTCTATGATTTCCTGCATTTAATGCATCATAGAATACCAGACATTCAAGTTGTACTATATTGTAAGAGTACCTGATGCTCTCATCACGTTTTACTGCTTTAAGTTGCATTTCTAACTTTTATGCTCCGAAAAGACGTTTCAGGCTCATCAGAGTCCAAAAGTGCATTTTGTTGTTAAACTCTTAGATTCTATGATTTCCTGCATTTAATGCATCATATAATACCAGACATTCAAGTTGTACTATATTGTAAGAGTACCTGATGTTCTCATCACGTTTTACTGCTTTAAGTTGCATTTCTAACTTTTATGCTCCGAAAAGACGTTTTAGCCTTAACAGAGTCCAAAAGTGCATTTTGTTGTTGAACACTTAGATTCTATGATTTCCAGCATTTAGTGCATCACATAATACCAAACATTCAATTTTTCATTATAATATAAGAGTTCCTGATGCTCTCATCACGTTTTACTGCTTTAAGTTGCATTTCCAACTTTTATGCTCCGAAAAGACGTTTCAGGCTCATCAGAGTCCAAAAGTGCATTTTGTTGTTAAACTCTTAGATTCTATGATTTCCTGCATTTAATGCATCATATAATACCAGACATTCAAGTTGTACTATATTGTAAGAGTACCTGATGTTCTCATCACGTTTTACTGCTTTAAGTTGCATTTCTAACTTTTATGCTCCGAAAAGACGTTTTAGCCTGAACAGAGTCCAAAAGTGCATTTTGTTGTTGAACACTTAGATTCTATGATTTCCAGCATTTAGTGCATCACATAATACCAAACATTCAATTTTTCATTATAATATAAGAGTTCCTGATGCTCTCATCACGTTTTACTGCTTTAAGTTGCATTTCCAACTTTTATGCTCCGAAAAGACTTTTCAGCCTCAACAGAGTCCAAAAGTGCATTTTGTTGTTAAACACTTAGATTCTATGATTTCCTGCATTTAATGCATCATATAATACCAGACATTCAAGTTGTACTATATTGTAAGAGTACCTGATGTTCTCATCACGTTTTACTGCTTTAAGTTGCATTTCTAACTTTTATGCTCCGAAAAGACGTTTCAGGCTCATCAGAGTCCAAAAGTGCATTTTGTTGTTAAACTCTTAGATTCTATGATTTCCTGCATTTAATGCATCATATAATACCAGACATTCAAGTTGTACTATATTGTAAGAGTACCTGATGTTCTCATCACGTTTTACTGCTTTAAGTTGCATTTCTAACTTTTATGCTCCGAAAAGACGTTTCAGGCTCATCAGAGTCCAAAAGTGCATTTTGTTGTTAAACTCTTAGATTCTATGATTTCCTGCATTTAATGCATCATAGAATACCAGACATTCAAGTTGTACTATATTGTAAGAGTACCTGATGCTCTCATCACGTTTTACTGCTTTAAGTTGCATTTCTAACTTTTATGCTCCGAAAAGACGTTTCAGGCTCATCAGAGTCCAAAAGTGCATTTTGTTGTTAAACTCTTAGATTCTATGATTTCCTGCATTTAATGCATCATATAATACCAGACATTCAAGTTGTACTATATTGTAAGAGTTCCTGATGTTCTCATCACGTTTTACTGCTTTAAGTTGCATTTCTAACTTTTATGCTCCGAAAAGACGTTTTAGCCTTAACAGAGTCCAAAAGTGCATTTTGTTGTTAAACTCTTAGATTCTATGATTTCCTGCATTTAATGCATCATATAATACCAGACATTCAAGTTGTACTATATTGTAAGAGTTCCTGATGTTCTCATCACGTTTTACTGCTTTAAGTTGCATTTCTAACTTTTATGCTCCGAAAAGACGTTTTAGCCTTAACAGAGTCCAAAAGTGCATTTTGTTGTTGAACACTTAGATTCTATGATTTCCAGCATTTAGTGCATCACATAATACCAAACATTCAATTTTTCATTATAATATAAGAGTTCCTGATGCTCTCATCACGTTTTACTGCTTTAAGTTGCATTTCCAACTTTTATGCTCCGAAAAGACTTTTCAGCCTCATCAGAGTCCAAAAGTGCATTTTGTTGTTAAACTCTTAGATTCTATGATTTCCTGCATTTAATGCATCATATAATACCAGACATTCAAGTTGTACTATATTGTAAGAGTACCTGATGTTCTCATCACGTTTTACTGCTTTAAGTTGCATTTCTAACTTTTATGCTCCGAAAAGACGTTTTAGCCTTAACAGAGTCCAAAAGTGCATTTTGTTGTTGAACACTTAGATTCTATGATTTCCAGCATTTAGTGCATCACATAATACCAAACATTCAATTTTTCATTATAATATAAGAGTTCCTGATGCTCTCATCACGTTTTACTGCTTTAAGTTGCATTTCCAACTTTTATGCTCCGAAAAGACGTTTCAGGCTCATCAGAGTCCAAAAGTGCATTTTGTTGTTAAACTCTTAGATTCTATGATTTCCTGCATTTAATGCATCATATAATACCAGACATTCAAGTTGTACTATATTGTAAGAGTACCTGATGTTCTCATCACGTTTTACTGCTTTAAGTTGCATTTCTAACTTTTATGCTCCGAAAAGACGTTTTAGCCTGAACAGAGTCCAAAAGTGCATTTTGTTGTTGAACACTTAGATTCTATGATTTCCAGCATTTAGTGCATCACATAATACCAAACATTCAATTTTTCATTATAATATAAGAGTTCCTGATGCTCTCATCACGTTTTACTGCTTTAAGTTGCATTTCCAACTTTTATGCTCCGAAAAGACTTTTCAGCCTCATCAGAGTCCAAAAGTGCATTTTGTTGTTAAACTCTTAGATTCTATGATTTCCTGCATTTAATGCATCATAGAATACCAGACATTCAAGTTGTACTATATTGTAAGAGTTCCTGATGCTCTCATCACGTTTTACTGCTTTAAGTTGCATTTCTAACTTTTATGCTCCGAAAAGACTTTTCAGCCTCAGCAGAGTCCAAAAGTGCATTTTGTTGTTAAACACTTAGATTCTATGATTTCCTGCATTGAATGCATCATAGAATACCAGACATTCAAGTTGTACTATATTGTAAGAGTACCTGATGCCCTCATCACGTTTTACTGCTTTAAGTTGCATTTCTAACTTTTATGCTCCGAAAAGACGTTTCAGGCTCATCAGAGTCCAAAAGTGCATTTTGTTGTTAAACTCTTAGATTCTATGATTTCCTGCATTTAATGCATCATAGAATACCAGACATTCAAGTTGTACTATATTGTAAGAGTACCTGATGCTCTCATCACGTTTTACTGCTTTAAGTTGCATTTCCAACTTTTATGCTCCGAAAAGACTTTTCAGCCTCAACAGAGTCCAAAAGTGCATTTTGTTGTTGAACACTTAGATTCTATGATTTCCTGCATTTAATGCATCATATAATACCAGACATTCAAGTTGTACTATATTGTAAGAGTACCTGATGCTCTCATCACGTTTTACTGCTTTAAGTTGCATTTCTAACTTTTATGCTCCGAAAAGACGTTTTAGCCTTAACAGAGTCCAAAAGTGCATTTTGTTGTTGAACACTTAGATTCTATGATTTCCAGCATTTAGTGCATCACATAATACCAAACATTCAATTTTTCATTATAATATAAGAGTTCCTGATGCTCTCATCACGTTTTACTGCTTTAAGTTGCATTTCCAACTTTTATGCTCCGAAAAGACTTTTCAGGCTCATCAGAGTCCAAAAGTGCATTTTGTTGTTAAACTCTTAGATTCTATGATTTCCTGCATTTAATGCATCATAGAATACCAGACACTCAAGTTGTAATATATTGTAAGAGTTCCTGATGCTCTCATCACGTTTTACTGCTTTAAGTTGCATTTCCAACTTTTATGCTCCGAAAAGACTTTTCAGCCTCATCAGAGTCCAAAAGTGCATTTTGTTGTTAAACTCTTAGATTCTATGATTTCCTGCATTTAATGCATCATAGAATACCAGACATTCAAGTTGTACTATATTGTAAGAGTACCTGATGCTCTCATCACGTTTTACTGCTTTAAGTTGCATTTCTAACTTTTATGCTCCGAAAAGACGTTTCAGGCTCATCAGAGTCCAAAAGTGCATTTTGTTGTTAAACTCTTAGATTCTATGATTTCCTGCATTTAATGCATCATAGAATACCAGACATTCAAGTTGTACTATATTGTAAGAGTACCTGATGCTCTCATCACGTTTTACTGCTTTAAGTTGCATTTCTAACTTTTATGCTCCGAAAAGACGTTTTAGCCTGAACAGAGTCCAAAAGTGCATTTTGTTGTTGAACACTTAGATTCTATGATTTCCAGCATTTAGTGCATCACATAATACCAAACATTCAATTTTTCATTATAATATAAGAGTTCCTGATGCTCTCATCACGTTTTACTGCTTTAAGTTGCATTTCCAACTTTTATGCTCCGAAAAGACTTTTCAGCCTCATCAGAGTCCAAAAGTGCATTTTGTTGTTAAACTCTTAGATTCTATGATTTCCTGCATTTAATGCATCATATAATACCAGACATTCAAGTTGTACTATGTTGTAAGAGTACCTGATGTTCTCATCACGTTTTACTGCTTTAAGTTGCATTTCTAACTTTTATGCTCCGAAAAGACGTTTTAGCCTTAACAGAGTCCAAAAGTGCATTTTGTTGTTGAACACTTAGATTCTATGATTTCCAGCATTTAGTGCATCACATAATACCAAACATTCAATTTTTCATTATAATATAAGAGTTCCTGATGCTCTCATCACGTTTTACTGCTTTAAGTTGCATTTCCAACTTTTATGCTCCGAAAAGACGTTTCAGGCTCATCAGAGTCCAAAAGTGCATTTTGTTGTTAAACTCTTAGATTCTATGATTTCCTGCATTTAATGCATCATATAATACCAGACATTCAAGTTGTACTATATTGTAAGAGTACCTGATGTTCTCATCACGTTTTACTGCTTTAAGTTGCATTTCTAACTTTTATGCTCCGAAAAGACGTTTTAGCCTGAACAGAGTCCAAAAGTGCATTTTGTTGTTGAACACTTAGATTCTATGATTTCCAGCATTTAGTGCATCACATAATACCAAACATTCAATTTTTCATTATAATATAAGAGTTCCTGATGCTCTCATCACGTTTTACTGCTTTAAGTTGCATTTCCAACTTTTATGCTCCGAAAAGACTTTTCAGCCTCATCAGAGTCCAAAAGTGCATTTTGTTGTTAAACTCTTAGATTCTATGATTTCCTGCATTTAATGCATCATAGAATACCAGACATTCAAGTTGTACTATATTGTAAGAGTTCCTGATGCTCTCATCACGTTTTACTGCTTTAAGTTGCATTTCCAACTTTTATGCTCCGAAAAGACTTTTCAGCCTCAACAGAGTCCAAAAGTGCATTTTGTTGTTAAACACTTAGATTCTATGATTTCCTGCATTGAATGCATCATAGAATACCAGACATTCAAGTTGTACTATATTGTAAGAGTACCTGATGCCCTCATCACGTTTTACTGCTTTAAGTTGCATTTCTAACTTTTATGCTCCGAAAAGACGTTTCAGGCTCATCAGAGTCCAAAAGTGCATTTTGTTGTTAAACTCTTAGATTCTATGATTTCCTGCATTTAATGCATCATAGAATACCAGACATTCAAGTTGTACTATATTGTAAGAGTACCTGATGCTCTCATCACGTTTTACTGCTTTAAGTTGCATTTCCAACTTTTATGCTCCGAAAAGACTTTTCAGCCTCAACAGAGTCCAAAAGTGCATTTTGTTGTTGAACACTTAGATTCTATGATTTCCTGCATTTAATGCATCATATAATACCAGACATTCAAGTTGTACTATATTGTAAGAGTACCTGATGCTCTCATCACGTTTTACTGCTTTAAGTTGCATTTCCAACTTTTATGCTCCGAAAAGACGTTTTAGCCTTAACAGAGTCCAAAAGTGCATTTTGTTGTTGAACACTTAGATTCTATGATTTCCAGCATTTAGTGCATCACATAATACCAAACATTCAATTTTTCATTATAATATAAGAGTTCCTGATGCTCTCATCACGTTTTACTGCTTTAAGTTGCATTTCCAACTTTTATGCTCCGAAAAGACTTTTCAGGCTCATCAGAGTCCAAAAGTGCATTTTGTTGTTAAACTCTTAGATTCTATGATTTCCTGCATTTAATGCATCATAGAATACCAGACACTCAAGTTGTAATATATTGTAAGAGTTCCTGATGCTCTCATCACGTTTTACTGCTTTAAGTTGCATTTCCAACTTTTATGCTCCGAAAAGACTTTTCAGCCTCATCAGAGTCCAAAAGTGCATTTTGTTGTTAAACTCTTAGATTCTATGATTTCCTGCATTTAATGCATCATAGAATACCAGACATTCAAGTTGTACTATATTGTAAGAGTACCTGATGCTCTCATCACGTTTTACTGCTTTAAGTTGCATTTCTAACTTTTATGCTCCGAAAAGACGTTTCAGGCTCATCAGAGTCCAAAAGTGCATTTTGTTGTTAAACTCTTAGATTCTATGATTTCCTGCATTTAATGCATCATAGAATACCAGACATTCAAGTTGTACTATATTGCAAGAGTACCTGATGCTCTCATCACGTTTTACTGCTTTAAGTTGCATTTCTAACTTTTATGCTCCGAAAAGACGTTTCAGGCTCATCAGAGTCCAAAAGTGCATTTTGTTGTTAAACTCTTAGATTCTATGATTTCCTGCATTTAATGCATCATATAATACCAGACATTCAAGTTGTACTATATTGTAAGAGTTCCTGATGTTCTCATCACGTTTTACTGCTTTAAGTTGCATTTCTAACTTTTATGCTCCGAAAAGACGTTTTAGCCTTAACAGAGTCCAAAAGTGCATTTTGTTGTTGAACACTTAGATTCTATGATTTCCAGCATTTAGTGCATCACATAATACCAAACATTCAATTTTTCATTATAATATAAGAGTTCCTGATGCTCTCATCACGTTTTACTGCTTTAAGTTGCATTTCCAACTTTTATGCTCCGAAAAGACTTTTCAGCCTCATCAGAGTCCAAAAGTGCATTTTGTTGTTAAACTCTTAGATTCTATGATTTCCTGCATTTAATGCATCATATAATACCAGACATTCAAGTTGTACTATATTGTAAGAGTACCTGATGTTCTCATCACGTTTTACTGCTTTAAGTTGCATTTCTAACTTTTATGCTCCGAAAAGACGTTTTAGCCTTAACAGAGTCCAAAAGTGCATTTTGTTGTTGAACACTTAGATTCTATGATTTCCAGCATTTAGTGCATCACATAATACCAAACATTCAATTTTTCATTATAATATAAGAGTTCCTGATGCTCTCATCACGTTTTACTGCTTTAAGTTGCATTTCCAACTTTTATGCTCCGAAAAGACGTTTCAGGCTCATCAGAGTCCAAAAGTGCATTTTGTTGTTAAACTCTTAGATTCTATGATTTCCTGCATTTAATGCATCATATAATACCAGACATTCAAGTTGTACTATATTGTAAGAGTACCTCATGCTCTCATCACGTTTTACTGCTTTAAGTTGCATTTCCAACTTTTATGCTCCGAAAAGACTTTTCAGCCTCAACAGAGTCCAAAAGTGCATTTTGTTGTTGAACACTTAGATTCTATGATTTCCTGCATTTAATGCATCATATAATACCAGACATTCAAGTTGTACTATATTGTAAGAGTACCTGATGCTCTCATCACGTTTTACTGCTTTAAGTTGCATTTCTAACTTTTATGCTCCGAAAAGACGTTTCAGGCTCATCAGAGTCCAAAAGTGCATTTTGTTGTTAAACTCTTAGATTCTATGATTTCCTGCATTTAATGCATCATATAATACCAGACATTCAAGTTGTACTATATTGTAAGAGTACCTGATGCTCTCATCACGTTTTACTGCTTTAAGTTGCATTTCTAACTTTTATGCTCCGAAAAGACGTTTTAGCCTTAACAGAGTCCAAAAGTGCATTTTGTTGTTGAACACTTAGATTCTATGATTTCCAGCATTTAGTGCATCACATAATACCAAACATTCAATTTTTCATTATAATATAAGAGTTCCTGATGCTCTCATCACGTTTTACTGCTTTAAGTTGCATTTCCAACTTTTATGCTCCGAAAAGACTTTTCAGCCTCATCAGAGTCCAAAAGTGCATTTTGTTGTTAAACTCTTAGATTCTATGATTTCCTGCATTTAATGCATCATAGAATACCAGACATTCAAGTTGTACTATATTGTAAGAGTTCCTGATGCTCTCATCACGTTTTACTGCTTTAAGTTGCATTTCCAACTTTTATGCTCCGAAAAGACTTTTCAGCCTCAACAGAGTCCAAAAGTGCATTTTGTTGTTAAACACTTAGATTCTATGATTTCCTGCATTGAATGCATCATATAATACCAGACATTCAAGTTGTACTATATTGTAAGAGTACCTGATGCTCTCATCACGTTTTACTGCTTTAAGTTGCATTTCCAACTTTTATGCTCCGAAAAGACTTTTCAGCCTCAACAGAGTCCAAAAGTGCATTTTGTTGTTAAACACTTAGATTCTATGATTTCCTGCATTTAATGCATCATATAATACCAGACATTCTAGTTGTACTATATTGGAAGAGTACCTGATGTTCTCATCACGTTTTACTGCTTTAAGTTGCATTTCTAACTTTTATGCTCCGAAAAGACGTTTTAGCCTCAACAGAGTCCAAAAGTGCATTTTGTTGTTGAACACTTAGATTCTATGATTTCCAGCATTTAGTGCATCACATAATACCAAACATTCAATTTTTCATTATAATATAAGAGTTCCTGATGCTCTCATCACGTTTTACTGCTTTAAGTTGCATTTCTAACTTTTATGCTCCGAAAAGACGTTTCAGGCTCATCAGAGTCCAAAAGTGCATTTTGTTGTTAAACTCTTAGATTCTATGATTTCCTGCATTTAATGCATCATAGAATACCAGACATTCAAGTTGTACTATATTGTAAGAGTACCTGATGTTCTCATCACGTTTTACTGCTTTAAGTTGCATTTCTAACTTTTATGCTCCGAAAAGACGTTTTAGCCTCATCAGAGTCCAAAAGTGCATTTTGTTGTTAAACTCTTAGATTCTATGATTTCCTGCATTTAATGCATCATAGAATACCAGACATTCAAGTTGTACTATATTGTAAGAGTACCTGATGTTCTCATCACGTTTTACTGCTTTAAGTTGCATTTCTAACTTTTATGCTCCGAAAAGACGTTTTAGCCTCATCAGAGTCCAAAAGTGCATTTTGTTGTTAAACTCTTAGATTCTATGATTTCCTGCATTTAATGCATCATAGAATACCAGACATTCAAGTTGTACTATATTGTAAGAGTACCTGATGTTCTCATCACGTTTTACTGCTTTAAGTTGCATTTCTAACTTTTATGCTCCGAAAAGACGTTTTAGCCTCAACAGAGTCCAAAAGTGCATTTTGTTGTTGAACACTTAGATTCTATGATTTCCAGCATTTAGTGCATCATATAATACCAGACATTCAAGTTGTACTATATTGTAAGAGTTCCTGATGCTCTCATCACGTTTTACTGCTTTAAGTTGCATTTCCAACTTTTATGCTCCGAAAAGACTTTTCAGCCTCAACAGAGTCCAAAAGTGCATTTTGTTGTTAAACACTTAGATTCTATGATTTCCTGCATTGAATGCATCATAGAATACCAGACATTCAAGTTGTACTATATTGTAAGAGTACCTGATGCCCTCATCACGTTTTACTGCTTTAAGTTGCATTTCTAACTTTTATGCTCCGAAAAGACGTTTCAGGCTCATCAGAGTCCAAAAGTGCATTTTGTTGTTAAACTCTTAGATTCTATGATTTCCTGCATTTAATGCATCATAGAATACCAGACATTCAAGTTGTACTATATTGTAAGAGTACCTGATGCTCTCATCACGTTTTACTGCTTTAAGTTGCATTTCCAACTTTTATGCTCCGAAAAGACTTTTCAGCCTCAACAGAGTCCAAAAGTGCATTTTGTTGTTGAACACTTAGATTCTATGATTTCCTGCATTTAATGCATCATATAATACCAGACATTCAAGTTGTACTATATTGTAAGAGTACCTGATGCTCTCATCACGTTTTACTGCTTTAAGTTGCATTTCTAACTTTTATGCTCCGAAAAGACGTTTTAGCCTTAACAGAGTCCAAAAGTGCATTTTGTTGTTGAACACTTAGATTCTATGATTTCCAGCATGTAGTGCATCACATAATACCAAACATTCAATTTTTCATTATAATATAAGAGTTCCTGATGCTCTCATCACGTTTTACTGCTTTAAGTTGCATTTCCAACTTTTATGCTCCGAAAAGACTTTTCAGGCTCATCAGAGTCCAAAAGTGCATTTTGTTGTTAAACTCTTAGATTCTATGATTTCCTGCATTTAATGCATCATAGAATACCAGACACTCAAGTTGTAATATATTGTAAGAGTTCCTGATGCTCTCATCACGTTTTACTGCTTTAAGTTGCATTTCTAACTTTTATGCTCCGAAAAGACGTTTCAGGCTCATCAGAGTCCAAAAGTGCATTTTGTTGTTAAACTCTTAGATTCTATGATTTCCTGCATTTAATGCATCATAGAATACCAGACATTCAAGTTGTACTATATTGTAAGAGTACCTGATGTTCTCATCACGTTTTACTGCTTTAAGTTGCATTTCTAACTTTTATGCTCCGAAAAGACGTTTTAGCCTCAACAGAGTCCAAAAGTGCATTTTGTTGTTGAACACTTAGATTCTATGATTTCCAGCATTTAGTGCATCATATAATACCAGACATTCAAGTTGTACTATATTGTAAGAGTACCTGATGCTCTCATCACGTTTTACTGCTTTAAGTTGCATTTCTAACTTTTATGCTCCGAAAAGACGTTTCAGGCTCATCAGAGTCCAAAAGTGCATTTTGTTGTTAAACTCTTAGATTCTATGATTTCCTGCATTTAATGCATCATAGAATACCCGACATTAAAGTTGTACTATATTGTAAGAGTACCTGATGCTCTCATCACGTTTTACTGCTTTAAGTTGCATTTCTAACTTTTATGCTCCGAAAAGACGTTTCAGGCTCATCAGAGTCCAAAAGTGCATTTTGTTGTTAAACTCTTAGATTCTATGATTTCCTGCATTTAATGCATCATAGAATACCAGACATTCAAGTTGTACTATATTGTAAGAGTACCTGATGCTCTCATCACGTTTTACTGCTTTAAGTTGCATTTCTAACTTTTATGCTCCGAAAAGACGTTTTAGCCTCAACAGAGTCCAAAAGTGCATTTTGTTGTTGAACACTTAGATTCTATGATTTCCAGCATTTAGTGCATCATATAATACCAGACATTCAAGTTGTACTATATTGTAAGAGTACCTGATGCTCTCATCACGTTTTACTGCTTTAAGTTGCATTTCTAACTTTTATGCTCCGAAAAGACGTTTCAGGCTCATCAGAGTCCAAAAGTGCATTTTGTTGTTAAACTCTTAGATTCTATGATTTCCTGCATTTAATGCATCATATAATACCAGACATTCAAGTTGTACTATATTGTAAGAGTACCTGATGCTCTCATCACGTTTTACTGCTTTAAGTTGCATTTCTAACTTTTATGCTCCGAAAAGACGTTTTAGCCTTAACAGAGTCCAAAAGTGCATTTTGTTGTTGAACACTTAGATTCTATGATTTCCAGCATTTAGTGCATCACATAATACCAAACATTCAATTTTTCATTATAATATAAGAGTTCCTGATGCTCTCATCACGTTTTACTGCTTTAAGTTGCATTTCCAACTTTTATGCTCCGAAAAGACTTTTCAGCCTCATCAGAGTCCAAAAGTGCATTTTGTTGTTAAACTCTTAGATTCTATGATTTCCTGCATTTAATGCATCATAGAATACCAGACATTCAAGTTGTACTATATTGTAAGAGTTCCTGATGCTCTCATCACGTTTTACTGCTTTAAGTTGCATTTCCAACTTTTATGCTCCGAAAAGACTTTTCAGCCTCAACAGAGTCCAAAAGTGCATTTTGTTGTTAAACACTTAGATTCTATGATTTCCTGCATTGAATGCATCATAGAATACCAGACATTCAAGTTGTACTATATTGTAAGAGTACCTGATGCCCTCATCACGTTTTACTGCTTTAAGTTGCATTTCTAACTTTTATGCTCCGAAAAGACGTTTCAGGCTCATCAGAGTCCAAAAGTGCATTTTGTTGTTAAACTCTTAGATTCTATGATTTCCTGCATTTAATGCATCATAGAATACCAGACATTCAAGTTGTACTATATTGTAAGAGTACCTGATGCTCTCATCACGTTTTACTGCTTTAAGTTGCATTTCCAACTTTTATGCTCCGAAAAGACTTTTCAGCCTCAACAGAGTCCAAAAGTGCATTTTGTTGTTGAACACTTAGATTCTATGATTTCCTGCATTTAATGCATCATAGAATACCAGACATTCAAGTTGTACTATATTGTAAGAGTTCCTGATGCTCTCATCACGTTTTACTGCTTTAAGTTGCATTTCCAACTTTTATGCTCCGAAAAGACTTTTCAGCCTCAACAGAGTCCAAAAGTGCATTTTGTTGTTAAACACTTAGATTCTATGATTTCCTGTATTGATTGCATCATATAATACCAGATATTCAAGTTGTACTATATTGTAAGAGTACCTGATGCTCTCATCACGTTTTACTGCTTTAAGTTGCATGTCTAACTTTTATGCTCCGAAAAGACGTTTCAGGCTCATCAGAGTCCAAAAGTGCATTTTGTTGTTAAACTCTTAGATTCTATGATTTCCTGCATTTAATGCATCATAGAATACCAGACATTCAAGTTGTACTATATTGTAAGAGTACCTGATGTTCTCATCACGTTTTACTGCTTTAAGTTGCATTTCTAACTTTTATGCTCCGAAAAGACGTTTTAGCCTCAACAGAGTCCAAAAGTGCATTTTGTTGTTGAACACTTAGATTCTATGATTTCCAGCATTTAGTGCATCATATAATACCAGACATTCAAGTTGTACTATATTGTAAGAGTACCTGATGCTCTCATCACGTTTTACTGCTTTAAGTTGCATTTCTAACTTTTATGCTCCGAAAAGACGTTTCAGGCTCATCAGAGTCCAAAAGTGCATTTTGTTGTTAAACTCTTAGATTCTATGATTTCCTGCATTTAATGCATCATATAATACCAGACATTCAAGTTGTACTATATTGTAAGAGTACCTGATGCTCTCATCACGTTTTACTGCTTTAAGTTGCATTTCTAACTTTTATGCTCCGAAAAGACGTTTTAGCCTTAACAGAGTCCAAAAGTGCATTTTGTTGTTGAACACTTAGATTCTATGATTTCCAGCATTTAGTGCATCACATAATACCAAACATTCAATTTTTCATTATAATATAAGAGTTCCTGATGCTCTCATCACGTTTTACTGCTTTAAGTTGCATTTCCAACTTTTATGCTCCGAAAAGACTTTTCAGCCTCATCAGAGTCCAAAAGTGCATTTTGTTGTTAAACTCTTAGATTCTATGATTTCCTGCATTTAATGCATCATAGAATACCAGACATTCAAGTTGTACTGCATTGTAAGAGTACCTGATGCTCTCATCACGTTTTACTGCTTTAAGTTGCATTTCCAACTTTTATGCTCCGAAAAGACTTTTCAGCCTCAACAGAGTCCAAAAGTGCATTTTGTTGTTGAACACTTAGATTCTATGATTTCCTGCATTTAATGCATCATATAATACCAGACATTCAAGTTGTACTATATTGTAAGAGTACCTGATGCTCTCATCCCGTTTTACTGCTTTAAGTTGCATTTCTAACTTTTATGCTCCGAAAAGACGTTTTAGCCTTAACAGAGTCCAAAAGTGCATTTTGTTGTTGAACACTTAGATTCTATGATTTCCAGCATTTAGTGCATCACATAATACCAAACATTCAATTTTTCATTATAATATAAGAGTTCCTGATGCTCTCATCACGTTTTACTGCTTTAAGTTGCATTTCCAACTTTTATGCTCCGAAAAGACTTTTCAGGCTCATCAGAGTCCAAAAGTGCATTTTGTTGTTAAACTCTTAGATTCTATGATTTCCTGCATTTAATGCATCATAGAATACCAGACACTCAAGTTGTAATATATTGTAAGAGTTCCTGATGCTCTCATCACGTTTTACTGCTTTAAGTTGCATTTCCAACTTTTATGCTCCGAAAAGACTTTTCAGCCTCATCAGAGTCCAAAAGTGCATTTTGTTGTTAAACTCTTAGATTCTATGATTTCCTGCATTTAATGCATCATAGAATACCAGACATTCAAGTTGTACTATATTGTAAGAGTTCCTGATGCTCTCATCACGTTTTACTGCTTTAAGTTGCATTTCCAACTTTTATGCTCCGAAAAGACTTTTCAGCCTCAACAGAGTCCAAAAGTGCATTTTGTTGTTAAACACTTAGATTCTATGATTTCCTGCATTGAATGCATCATAGAATACCAGATATTCAAGTTGTACTATATTGTAAGAGTACCTGATGCTCTCATCACGTTTTACTGCTTTAAGTTGCATTTCCAACTTTTATGCTCCGAAAAGACTTTTCAGCCTCAACAGAGTCCAAAAGTGCATTTTGTTGTTAAACACTTAGATTCTATGATTTCCTGCATTTAATGCATCATATAATACCAGACATTCTAGTTGTACTATATTGGAAGAGTACCTGATGTTCTCATCACGTTTTACTGCTTTAAGTTGCATTTCTAACTTTTATGCTCCGAAAAGACGTTTTAGCCTCAACAGAGTCCAAAAGTGCATTTTGTTGTTGAACACTTAGATTCTATGATTTCCAGCATTTAGTGCATCACATAATACCAAACATTCAATTTTTCATTATAATATAAGAGTTCCTGATGCTCTCATCACGTTTTACTGCTTTAAGTTGCATTTCTAACTTTTATGCTCCGAAAAGACGTTTCAGGCTCATCAGAGTCCAAAAGTGCATTTTGTTGTTAAACTCTTAGATTCTATGATTTCCTGCATTTAATGCATCATAGAATACCAGACATTCAAGTTGTACTATATTGTAAGAGTACCTGATGTTCTCATCACGTTTTACTGCTTTAAGTTGCATTTCTAACTTTTATGCTCCGAAAAGACGTTTTAGCCTCATCAGAGTCCAAAAGTGCATTTTGTTGTTAAACTCTTAGATTCTATGATTTCCTGCATTTAATGCATCATAGAATACCAGACATTCAAGTTTTACTATATTGTAAGAGTACCTGATGTTCTCATCACGTTTTACTGCTTTAAGTTGCATTTCTAACTTTTATGCTCCGAAAAGACGTTTTAGCCTCATCAGAGTCCAAAAGTGCATTTTGTTGTTAAACTCTTAGATTCTATGATTTCCTGCATTTAATGCATCATAGAATACCAGACATTCAAGTTGTACTATATTGTAAGAGTACCTGATGTTCTCATCACGTTTTACTGCTTTAAGTTGCATTTCTAACTTTTATGCTCCGAAAAGACGTTTTAGCCTCAACAGAGTCCAAAAGTGCATTTTGTTGTTGAACACTTAGATTCTATGATTTCCAGCATTTAGTGCATCATATAATACCAGACATTCAAGTTGTACTATATTGTAAGAGTTCCTGATGCTCTCATCACGTTTTACTGCTTTAAGTTGCATTTCCAACTTTTATGCTCCGAAAAGACTTTTCAGCCTCAACAGAGTCCAAAAGTGCATTTTGTTGTTAAACACTTAGATTCTATGATTTCCTGCATTTAATGCATCATAGAATACCAGACATTCAAGTTGTACTATATTGTAAGAGTACCTGATGCCCTCATCACGTTTTACTGCTTTAAGTTGCATTTCTAACTTTTATGCTCCGAAAAGACGTTTCAGGCTCATCAGAGTCCAAAAGTGCATTTTGTTGTTAAACTCTTAGATTCTATGATTTCCTGCATTTAATGCATCATAGAATACCAGACATTCAAGTTGTACTATATTGTAAGAGTACCTGATGCTCTCATCACGTTTTACTGCTTTAAGTTGCATTTCCAACTTTTATGCTCCGAAAAGACTTTTCAGCCTCAACAGAGTCCAAAAGTGCATTTTGTTGTTGAACACTTAGATTCTATGATTTCCTGCATTTAATGCATCATATAATACCAGACATTCAAGTTGTACTATATTGTAAGAGTACCTGATGCTCTCATCACGTTTTACTGCTTTAAGTTGCATTTCTAACTTTTATGCTCCGAAAAGACGTTTTAGCCTTAACAGAGTCCAAAAGTGCATTTTGTTGTTGAACACTTAGATTCTATGATTTCCAGCATGTAGTGCATCACATAATACCAAACATTCAATTTTTCATTATAATATAAGAGTTCCTGATGCTCTCATCACGTTTTACTGCTTTAAGTTGCATTTCCAACTTTTATGCTCCGAAAAGACTTTTCAGGCTCATCAGAGTCCAAAAGTGCATTTTGTTGTTAAACTCTTAGATTCTATGATTTCCTGCATTTAATGCATCATAGAATACCAGACACTCAAGTTGTAATATATTGTAAGAGTTCCTGATGCTCTCATCACGTTTTACTGCTTTAAGTTGCATTTCCAACTTTTATGCTCCGAAAAGACTTTTCAGCCTCATCAGAGTCCAAAAGTGCATTTTGTTGTTAAACTCTTAGATTCTATGATTTCCTGCATTTAATGCATCATAGAATACCAGACATTCAAGTTGTACTATATTGTAAGAGTTCCTGATGCTCTCATCACGTTTTACTGCTTTAAGTTGCATTTCCAACTTTTATGCTCCGAAAAGACTTTTCAGCCTCAACAGAGTCCAAAAGTGCATTTTGTTGTTAAACACTTAGATTCTATGATTTCCTGCATTGAATGCATCATATAATACCAGATATTCAAGTTGTACTATATTGTAAGAGTACCTGATGCTCTCATCACGTTTTACTGCTTTAAGTTGCATTTCCAACTTTTATGCTCCGAAAAGACTTTTCAGCCTCAACAGAGTCCAAAAGTGCATTTTGTTGTTAAACACTTAGATTCTATGATTTCCTGCATTTAATGCATCATATAATACCAGACATTCTAGTTGTACTATATTGGAAGAGTACCTGATGTTCTCATCACGTTTTACTGCTTTAAGTTGCATTTCTAACTTTTATGCTCCGAAAAGACGTTTTAGCCTCAACAGAGTCCAAAAGTGCATTTTGTTGTTGAACACTTAGATTCTATGATTTCCAGCATTTAGTGCATCACATAATACCAAACATTCAATTTTTCATTATAATATAAGAGTTCCTGATGCTCTCATCACGTTTTACTGCTTTAAGTTGCATTTCTAACTTTTATGCTCCGAAAAGACGTTTCAGGCTCATCAGAGTCCAAAAGTGCATTTTGTTGTTAAACTCTTAGATTCTATGATTTCCTGCATTTAATGCATCATAGAATACCAGACATTCAAGTTGTACTATATTGTAAGAGTACCTGATGTTCTCATCACGTTTTACTGCTTTAAGTTGCATTTCTAACTTTTATGCTCCGAAAAGACGTTTTAGCCTCAACAGAGTCCAAAAGTGCATTTTGTTGTTGAACACTTAGATTCTATGATTTCCAGCATTTAGTGCATCATATAATACCAGACATTCAAGTTGTACTATATTGTAAGAGTACCTGATGCTCTCATCACGTTTTACTGCTTTAAGTTGCATTTCTAACTTTTATGCTCCGAAAAGACGTTTCAGGCTCATCAGAGTCCAAAAGTGCATTTTGTTGTTAAACTCTTAGATTCTATGATTTCCTGCATTTAATGCATCATAGAATACCAGACATTCAAGTTGTACTATATTGTAAGAGTACCTGATGCTCTCATCACGTTTTACTGCTTTAAGTTGCATTTCTAACTTTTATGCTCCGAAAAGACGTTTTAGCCTCAACAGAGTCCAAAAGTGCATTTTGTTGTTGAACACTTAGATTCTATGATTTCCAGCATTTAGTGCATCATATAATACCAGACATTCAAGTTGTACTATATTGTAAGAGTACCTGATGCTCTCATCACGTTTTACTGCTTTAAGTTGCATTTCTAACTTTTATGCTCCGAAAAGACGTTTCAGGCTCATCAGAGTCCAAAAGTGCATTTTGTTGTTAAACTCTTAGATTCTATGATTTCCTGCATTTAATGCATCATATAATACCAGACATTCAAGTTGTACTATATTGTAAGAGTACCTGATGCTCTCATCACGTTTTACTGCTTTAAGTTGCATTTCTAACTTTTATGCTCCGAAAAGACGTTTTAGCCTTAACAGAGTCCAAAAGTGCATTTTGTTGTTAAACTCTTAGATTCTATGATTTCCTGCATTTAATGCATCATATAATACCAGACATTCAAGTTGTACTATATTGTAAGAGTACCTGATGTTCTCATCACGTTTTACTGCTTTAAGTTGCATTTCTAACTTTTATGCTCCGAAAAGACGTTTTAGCCTTAACAGAGTCCAAAAGTGCATTTTGTTGTTGAACACTTAGATTCTATGATTTCCAGCATTTAGTGCATCACATAATACCAAACATTCAATTTTTCATTATAATATAAGAGTTCCTGATGCTCTCATCACGTTTTACTGCTTTAAGTTGCATTTCCAACTTTTATGCTCCGAAAAGACTTTTCAGCCTCAACAGAGTCCAAAAGTGCATTTTGTTGTTAAACACTTAGATTCTATGATTTCCTGCATTGAATGCATCATAGAATACCAGACATTCAAGTTGTACTATATTGTAAGAGTACCTGATGCCCTCATCACGTTTTACTGCTTTAAGTTGTATTTCTAACTTTTATGCTCCGAAAAGACGTTTCAGGCTCATCAGAGTCCAAAAGTGCATTTTGTTGTTAAACTCTTAGATTCTATGATTTCCTGCATTTAATGCATCATATAATACCAGACATTCAAGTTGTACTATATTGTAAGAGTACCTGATGCTCTCATCAAGTTTTACTGCTTTAAGTTGCATTTCCAACTTTTATGCTCCGAAAAGACTTTTCAGCCTCAACAGAGTCCAAAAGTGCATTTTGTTGTTGAACACTTAGATTCTATGATTTCCTGCATTTAATGCATCATAGAATACCAGACATTCAAGTTGTACTATATTGTAAGAGTTCCTGATGCTCTCATCACGTTTTACTGCTTTAAGTTGCATTTCCAACTTTTATGCTCCGAAAAGACTTTTCAGCCTCAACAGAGTCCAAAAGTGCATTTTGTTGTTAAACACTTAGATTCTATGATTTCCTGCATTGAATGCATCATATAATACCAGATATTCAAGTTGTACTATATTGTAAGAGTACCTGATGCTCTCATCACGTTTTACTGCTTTAAGTTGCATTTCCAACTTTTATGCTCCGAAAAGACTTTTCAGCCTCAACAGAGTCCAAAAGTGCATTTTGTTGTTAAACACTTAGATTCTATGATTTCCTGCATTTAATGCATCATATAATACCAGACATTCAAGTTGTACTATATTGTAAGAGTACCTGATGTTCTCATCACGTTTTACTGCTTTAAGTTGCATTTCTAACTTTTATGCCCCGAAAAGACGTTTTAGCCTTAACAGAGTCCAAAAGTGCATTTTGTTGTTGAACACTTAGATTCTATGATTTCCAGCATTTAGTGCATCACATAATACCAAACATTCAATTTTTCATTATAATATAAGAGTTCCTGATGCTCTCATCACGTTTTACTGCTTTAAGTTGCATTTCCAACTTTTATGCTCCGAAAAGAATTTTCAGCCTCATCAGAGTCCAAAAGTGCATTTTGTTGTTAAACTCTTAGATTCTATGATTTCCTGCATTTAATGCATCATATAATACCAGATATTCAAGTTGTACTATATTGTAAGAGTACCTGATGTTCTCATCACGTTTTACTGCTTTAAGTTGCATTTCTAACTTTTATGCTCCGAAAAGACGTTTCAGGCTCATCAGAGTCCAAAAGTGCATTTTGTTGTTAAACTCTTAGATTTTATGATTTCCTGGATTTAATGCATCATATAATACCAGACATTCTAGTTGTACTATATTGGAAGAGTACCTGATGCTCTCATCACGTTTTACTGCTTTAAGTTGCATTTCTAACTTTTATGCTCCGAAAAGACGTTTCAGGCTCATCAGAGTCCAAAAGTGCATTTTGTTGTTAAACTCTTAGATTCTATGATTTCCTGCATTTAATGCATCATATAATACCAGACATTCAAGTTGTACTATATTGTAAGAGTACCTGATGCTCTCATCAAGTTTTACTGCTTTAAGTTGCATTTCCAACTTTTATGCTCCGAAAAGACTTTTCAGCCTCAACAGAGTCCAAAAGTGCATTTTGTTGTTGAACACTTAGATTCTATGATTTCCTGCATTTAATGCATCATATAATACCAGACATTCTAGTTGTACTATATTGTAAGAGTTCCTGATGCTCTCATCACGTTTTACTGCTTTAAGTTGCATTTCCAACTTTTATGCTCCGAAAAGACTTTTCAGCCTCAACAGAGTCCAAAAGTGCATTTTGTTGTTAAACACTTAGATTCTATGATTTCCTGCATTGAATGCATCATATAATACCAGATATTCAAGTTGTACTATATTGTAAGAGTACCTGATGCTCTCATCACGTTTTACTGCTTTAAGTTGCATTTCTAACTTTTATGCTCCGAAAAGACGTTTCAGGCTCATCAGAGTCCAAAAGTGCATTTTGTTGTTAAACTCTTAGATTCTATGATTTCCTGCATTTAATGCATCATAGAATACCAGACATTCAAGTTGTACTATATTGTAAGAGTACCTGATGTTCTCATCACGTTTTACTGCTTTAAGTTGCATTTCTAACTTTTATGCTCCGAAAAGACGTTTTAGCCTCAACAGAGTCCAAAAGTGCATTTTGTTGTTGAACACTTAGATTCTATGATTTCCAGCATTTAGTGCATCATATAATACCAGACATTCAAGTTGTACTATATTGTAAGAGTACCTGATGCTCTCATCACGTTTTACTGCTTTAAGTTGCATTTCTAACTTTTATGCTCCGAAAAGACGTTTCAGGCTCATCAGAGTCCAAAAGTGCATTTTGTTGTTAAACTCTTAGATTCTATGATTTCCTGCATTTAATGCATCATATAATACCAGACATTCAAGTTGTACTATATTGTAAGAGTACCTGATGCTCTCATCACGTTTTACTGCTTTAAGTTGCATTTCTAACTTTTATGCTCCGAAAAGACGTTTTAGCCTTAACAGAGTCCAAAAGTGCATTTTGTTGTTGAACACTTAGATTCTATGATTTCCAGCATTTAGTGCATCACATAATACCAAACATTCAATTTTTCATTATAATATAAGAGTTCCTGATGCTCTCATCACGTTTTACTGCTTTAAGGTGCATTTCCAACTTTTATGCTCCGAAAAGACTTTTCAGCCTCATCAGAGTCCAAAAGTGCATTTTGTTGTTAAACTCTTAGATTCTATGATTTCCTGCATTTAATGCATCATAGAATACCAGACATTCAAGTTGTACTATATTGTAAGAGTTCCTGATGCTCTCATCACGTTTTACTGCTTTAAGTTGCATTTCCAACTTTTATGCTCCGAAAAGACTTTTCAGCCTCAACAGAGTCCAAAAGTGCATTTTGTTGTTAAACACTTAGATTCTATGATTTCCTGCATTTAATGCATCATATAATACCAGACATTCAAGTTGTACTATATTGTAAGAGTACCTGATGTTCTCATCACGTTTTACTGCTTTAAGTTGCATTTCTAACTTTTATGCCCCGAAAAGACGTTTTAGCCTTAACAGAGTCCAAAAGTGCATTTTGTTGTTGAACACTTAGATTCTATGATTTCCAGCATTTAGTGCATCACATAATACCAAACATTCAATTTTTCATTATAATATAAGAGTTCCTGATGCTCTCATCACGTTTTACTGCTTTAAGTTGCATTTCCAACTTTTATGCTCCGAAAAGAATTTTCAGCCTCATCAGAGTCCAAAAGTGCATTTTGTTGTTAAACTCTTAGATTCTATGATTTCCTGCATTTAATGCATCATATAATACCAGATATTCAAGTTGTACTATATTGTAAGAGTACCTGATGTTCTCATCACGTTTTACTGCTTTAAGTTGCATTTCTAACTTTTATGCTCCGAAAAGACGTTTCAGGCTCATCAGAGTCCAAAAGTGCATTTTGTTGTTAAACTCTTAGATTCTATGATTTCCTGGATTTAATGCATCATATAATACCAGACATTCTAGTTGTACTATATTGGAAGAGTACCTGATGCTCTCATCACGTTTTACTGCTTTAAGTTGCATTTCTAACTTTTATGCTCCGAAAAGACGTTTCAGGCTCATCAGAGTCCAAAAGTGCATTTTGTTGTTAAACTCTTAGATTCTATGATTTCCTGCATTTAATGCATCATATAATACCAGACATTCTAGTTGTACTATATTGGAAGAGTACCTGATGTTCTCATCACGTTTTACTGCTTTAAGTTGCATTTCTAACTTTTATGCTCCGAAAAGACGTTTTAGCCTCAACAGAGTCCAAAAGTGCATTTTGTTGTTGAACACTTAGATTCTATGATTTCCAGCATTTAGTGCATCACATAATACCAAACATTCAATTTTTCATTATAATATAAGAGTTCCTGATGCTCTCATCACGTTTTACTGCTTTAAGTTGCATTTCTAACTTTTATGCTCCGAAAAGACGTTTCAGGCTCATCAGAGTCCAAAAGTGCATTTTGTTGTTAAACTCTTAGATTCTATGATTTCCTGCATTTAATGCATCATAGAATACCAGACATTCAAGTTGTACTATATTGTAAGAGTACCTGATGCCCTCATCACGTTTTACTGCTTTAAGTTGCATTTCTAACTTTTATGCTCCGAAAAGACGTTTCAGGCTCATCAGAGTCCAAAAGTGCATTTTGTTGTTAAACTCTTAGATTCTATGATTTCCTGCATTTAATGCATCATAGAATACCAGACATTCAAGTTGTACTATATTGTAAGAGTACCTGATGCTCTCATCACGTTTTACTGCTTTAAGTTGCATTTCCAACTTTTATGCTCCGAAAAGACTTTTCAGCCTCAACAGAGTCCAAAAGTGCATTTTGTTGTTGAACACTTAGATTCTATGATTTCCTGCATTTAATGCATCATAGAATACCAGACATTCAAGTTGTACTATATTGTAAGAGTTCCTGATGCTCTCATCACGTTTTACTGCTTTAAGTTGCATTTCCAACTTTTATGCTCCGAAAAGACTTTTCAGCCTCAACAGAGTCCAAAAGTGCATTTTGTTGTTAAACACTTAGATTCTATGATTTCCTGCATTGAATGCATCATATAATACCAGATATTCAAGTTGTACTATATTGTAAGAGTACCTGATGCTCTCATCACGTTTTACTGCTTTAAGTTGCATTTCTAACTTTTATGCTCCGAAAAGACGTTTCAGGCTCATCAGAGTCCAAAAGTGCATTTTGTTGTTAAACTCTTAGATTCTATGATTTCCTGCATTTAATGCATCATATAATACCAGACATTCTAGTTGTACTATATTGGAAGAGTACCTGATGTTCTCATCACGTTTTACTGCTTTAAGTTGCATTTCTAACTTTTATGCTCCGAAAAGACGTTTTAGCCTCAACAGAGTCCAAAAGTGCATTTTGTTGTTGAACACTTAGATTCTATGATTTCCAGCATTTAGTGCATCACATAATACCAAACATTCAATTTTTCATTATAATATAAGAGTTCCTGATGCTCTCATCACGTTTTACTGCTTTAAGTTGCATTTCTAACTTTTATGCTCCGAAAAGACGTTTCAGGCTCATCAGAGTCCAAAAGTGCATTTTGTTGTTAAACTCTTAGATTCTATGATTTCCTGCATTTAATGCATCATAGAATACCAGACATTCAAGTTGTACTATGTTGTAAGAGTACCTGATGTTCTCATCACGTTTTACTGCTTTAAGTTGCATTTCTAACTTTTATGCTCCGAAAAGACGTTTTAGCCTCAACAGAGTCCAAAAGTGCATTTTGTTGTTGAACACTTAGATTCTATGATTTCCAGCATTTAGTGCATCATATAATACCAGACATTCAAGTTGTACTATGTTGTAAGAGTACCTGATGCTCTCATCACGTTTTACTGCTTTAAGTTGCATTTCTAACTTTTATGCTCCGAAAAGACGTTTCAGGCTCATCAGAGTCCAAAAGTGCATTTTGTTGTTAAACTCTTAGATTCTATGATTTCCTGCATTTAATGCATCATATAATACCAGACATTCAAGTTGTACTATATTGTAAGAGTACCTGATACTCTCATCACGTTTTACTGCTTTAAGTTGCATTTCTAACTTTTATGCTCCGAAAAGACGTTTTAGCCTTAACAGAGTCCAAAAGTGCATTTTGTTGTTGAACACTTAGATTCTATGATTTCCAGCATTTAGTGCATCACATAATACCAAACATTCAATTTTTCATTATAATATAAGAGTTCCTGATGCTCTCATCACGTTTTACTGCTTTAAGTTGCATTTCCAACTTTTATGCTCCGAAAAGACTCTTCAGCCTCATCAGAGTCCAAAAGTGCATTTTGTTGTTAAACTCTTAGATTCTATGATTTCCTGCATTTAATGCATCATAGAATACCAGACATTCAAGTTGTACTATATTGTAAGAGTTCCTGATGCTCTCATCACGTTTTACTGCTTTAAGTTGCATTTCCAACTTTTATGCTCCGAAAAGACTTTTCAGCCTCAACAGAGTCCAAAAGTGCATTTTGTTGTTAAACACTTAGATTCTATGATTTCCTGCATTTAATGCATCATATAATACCAGACATTCAAGTTGTACTATATTGTAAGAGTTCCTGATGCTCTCATCACGTTTTACTGCTTTAAGTTGCATTTCCAACTTTTATGCTCCGAAAAGACTTTTCAGCCTCAACAGAGTCCAAAAGTGCATTTTGTTGTTAAACACTTAGATTCTATGATTTCCTGCATTGAATGCATCATAGAATACCAGACATTCAAGTTGTACTATATTGTAAGAGTACCTGATGCCCTCATCACGTTTTACTGCTTTAAGTTGCATTTCTAACTTTTATGCTCCGAAAAGACGTTTCAGGCTCATCAGAGTCCAAAAGTGCATTTTGTTGTTAAACTCTTAGATTCTATGATTTCCTGCATTTAATGCATCATAGAATACCAGACATTCAAGTTGTACTATATTGTAAGAGTACCTGATGCTCTCATCACGTTTTACTGCTTTAAGTTGCATTTCCAACTTTTATGCTCCGAAAAGACTTTTCAGCCTCAACAGAGTCCAAAAGTGCATTTTGTTGTTGAACACTTAGATTCTATGATTTCCTGCATTTAATGCATCATAGAATACCAGACATTCAAGTCGTACTATATTGTAAGAGTACCTGATGTTCTCATCACGTTTTACTGCTTTAAGTTGCATTTCTAACTTTTATGCTCCGAAAAGACGTTTTAGCCTCAACAGAGTCCAAAAGTGCATTTTGTTGTTGAACACTTAGATTCTATGATTTCCAGCATTTAGTGCATCATATAATACCAGACATTCAAGTTGTACTATATTGTAAGAGTACCTGATGCTCTCATCACGTTTTACTGCTTTAAGTTGCATTTCTAACTTTTATGCTCCGAAAAGACGTTTCAGGCTCATCAGAGTCCAAAAGTGCATTTTGTTGTTAAACTCTTAGATTCTATGATTTCCTGCATTTAATGCATCATATAATACCAGACATTCAAGTTGTACTATATTGTAAGAGTACCTGATGCTCTCATCACGTTTTACTGCTTTAAGTTGCATTTCTAACTTTTATGCTCCGAAAAGACGTTTTAGCCTTAACAGAGTCCAAAAGTGCATTTTGTTGTTGAACACTTAGATTCTATGATTTCCAGCATTTAGTGCATCACATAATACCAAACATTCAATTTTTCATTATAATATAAGAGTTCCTGATGCTCTCATCACGTTTTACTGCTTTAAGTTGCATTTCCAACTTTTATGCTCCGAAAAGACTTTTCAGCCTCAACAGAGTCCAAAAGTGCATTTTGTTGTTAAACTCTTAGATTCTATGATTTCCTGCATTTAATGCATCATAGAATACCAGACATTCAAGTTGTACTATATTGTAAGAGTACCTGATGCTCTCATCACGTTTTACTGCTTTAAGTCGCATTTCCAACTTTTATGCTCCGAAAAGACTTTTCAGCCTCAACAGAGTCCAAAAGTGCATTTTGTTGTTAAACACTTAGATTCTATGATTTCCTGCATTTAATGCATCATATAATACCAGACATTCAAGTTGTACTATATTGTAAGAGTACCTGATGTTCTCATCACGTTTTACTGCTTTAAGTTGCATTTCTAACTTTTATGCCCCGAAAAGACGTTTTAGCCTTAACAGAGTCCAAAAGTGCATTTTGTTGTTGAACACTTAGATTCTATGATTTCCAGCATTTAGTGCATCACATAATACCAAACATTCAATTTTTCATTATAATATAAGAGTTCCTGATGCTCTCATCACGTTTTACTGCTTTAAGTTGCATTTCCAACTTTTATGCTCCGAAAAGAATTTTCAGCCTCATCAGAGTCCAAAAGTGCATTTTGTTGTTAAACTCTTAGATTCTATGATTTCCTGCATTTAATGCATCATATAATACCAGATATTCAAGTTGTACTATATTGTAAGAGTACCTGATGTTCTCATCACGTTTTACTGCTTTAAGTTGCATTTCTAACTTTTATGCTCCGAAAAGACGTTTCAGGCTCATCAGAGTCCAAAAGTGCATTTTGTTGTTAAACTCTTAGATTCTATGATTTCCTGGATTTAATGCATCATATAATACCAGACATTCTAGTTGTACTATATTGGAAGAGTACCTGATGTTCTCATCACGTTTTACTGCTTTAAGTTGCATTTCTAACTTTTATGCTCCGAAAAGACGTTTTAGCCTCAACAGAGTCCAAAAGTGCATTTTGTTGTTGAACACTTAGATTCTATGATTTCCAGCATTTAGTGCATCACATAATACCAAACATTCAATTTTTCATTATAATATAAGAGTTCCTGATGCTCTCATCACGTTTTACTGCTTTAAGTTGCATTTCTAACTTTTATGCTCCGAAAAGACGTTTCAGGCTCATCAGAGTCCAAAAGTGCATTTTGTTGTTAAACTCTTAGATTCTATGATTTCCTGCATTTAATGCATCATAGAATACCAGACATTCAAGTTGTACTATATTGTAAGAGTACCTGATGTTCTCATCACGTTTTACTGCTTTAAGTTGCATTTCTAACTTTTATGCTCCGAAAAGACGTTTTAGCCTCAACAGAGTCCAAAAGTGCATTTTGTTGTTGAACACTTAGATTCTATGATTTCCAGCATTTAGTGCATCATATAATACCAGACATTCAAGTTGTACTATATTGTAAGAGTACCTGATGCTCTCATCACGTTTTACTGCTTTAAGTTGCATTTCTAACTTTTATGCTCCGAAAAGACGTTTCAGGCTCATCAGAGTCCAAAAGTGCATTTTGTTGTTAAACTCTTAGATTCTATGATTTCCTGCATTTAATGCATCATATAATACCAGACATTCAAGTTGTACTATATTGTAAGAGTACCTGATGCTCTCATCACGTTTTACTGCTTTAAGTCGCATTTCCAACTTTTATGCTCCGAAAAGACTTTTCAGCCTCAACAGAGTCCAAAAGTGCATTTTGTTGTTAAACACTTAGATTCTATGATTTCCTGCATTTAATGCATCATATAATACCAGACATTCAAGTTGTACTATATTGTAAGAGTACCTGATGTTCTCATCAGGTTTTACTGCTTTAAGTTGCATTTCTAACTTTTTTGCCCCGAAAAGACGTTTTAGCCTTAACAGAGTCCAAAAGTGCATTTTGTTGTTGAACACTTAGATTCTATGATTTCCAGCATTTAGTGCATCACATAATACCAAACATTCAATTTTTCATTATAATATAAGAGTTCCTGATGCTCTCATCACGTTTTACTGCTTTAAGTTGCATTTCCAACTTTTATGCTCCGAAAAGACTTTTCAGCCTCATCAGAGTCCAAAAGTGCATTTTGTTGTTAAACTCTTAGATTCTATGATTTCCTGCATTTAATGCATCATAGAATACCAGACATTCAAGTTGTACTATATTGTAAGAGTACCTGATGCTCTCATCACGTTTTACTGCTTTAAGTCGCATTTCCAACTTTTATGCTCCGAAAAGACTTTTCAGCCTCAACAGAGTCCAAAAGTGCATTTTGTTGTTAAACACTTAGATTCTATGATTTCCTGCATTTAATGCATCATATAATACCAGACATTCAAGTTGTACTATATTGTAAGAGTACCTGATGTTCTCATCACGTTTTACTGCTTTAAGTTGCATTTCTAACTTTTATGCCCCGAAAAGACGTTTTAGCCTTAACAGAGTCCAAAAGTGCATTTTGTTGTTGAACACTTAGATTCTATGATTTCCAGCATTTAGTGCATCACATAATACCAAACATTCAATTTTTCATTATAATATAAGAGTTCCTGATGCTCTCATCACGTTTTACTGCTTTAAGTTGCATTTCCAACTTTTATGCTCCGAAAAGACTTTTCAGCCTCAACAGAGTCCAAAAGTGCATTTTGTTGTTAAACTCTTAGATTCTATGATTTCCTGCATTTAATGCATCATAGAATACCAGACATTCAAGTTGTACTATATTGTAAGAGTACCTGATGCTCTCATCACGTTTTACTGCTTTAAGTCGCATTTCCAACTTTTATGCTCCGAAAAGACTTTTCAGCCTCAACAGAGTCCAAAAGTGCATTTTGTTGTTAAACACTTAGATTCTATGATTTCCTGCATTTAATGCATCATATAATACCAGACATTCAAGTTGTACTATATTGTAAGAGTACCTGATGTTCTCATCACGTTTTACTGCTTTAAGTTGCATTTCTAACTTTTATGCCCCGAAAAGACGTTTTAGCCTTAACAGAGTCCAAAAGTGCATTTTGTTGTTGAACACTTAGATTCTATGATTTCCAGCATTTAGTGCATGACATAATACCAAACATTCAATTTTTCATTATAATATAAGAGTTCCTGATGCTCTCATCACGTTTTACTGCTTTAAGTTGCATTTCCAACTTTTATGCTCCGAAAAGAATTTTCAGCCTCATCAGAGTCCAAAAGTGCATTTTGTTGTTAAACTCTTAGATTCTATGATTTCCTGCATTTAATGCATCATATAATACCAGATATTCAAGTTGTACTATATTGTAAGAGTACCTGATGTTCTCATCACGTTTTACTGCTTTAAGTTGCATTTCTAACTTTTATGCTCCGAAAAGACGTTTCAGGCTCATCAGAGTCCAAAAGTGCATTTTGTTGTTAAACTCTTAGATTCTATGATTTCCTGGATTTAATGCATCATATAATACCAGACATTCTAGTTGTACTATATTGGAAGAGTACCTGATGTTCTCATCACGTTTTACTGCTTTAAGTTGCATTTCTAACTTTTATGCTCCGAAAAGACGTTTTAGCCTCAACAGAGTCCAAAAGTGCATTTTGTTGTTGAACACTTAGATTCTATGATTTCCAGCATTTAGTGCATCACATAATACCAAACATTCAATTTTTCATTATAATATAAGAGTTCCTGATGCTCTCATCACGTTTTACTGCTTTAAGTTGCATTTCTAACTTTTATGCTCCGAAAAGACGTTTCAGTCTCATCAGAGTCCAAAAGTGCATTTTGTTGTTAAACTCTTAGATTCTATGATTTCCTGCATTTAATGCATCATATAATACCAGACATTCAAGTTGTACTATATTGTAAGAGTACCTGATGTTCTCATCACGTTTTACTGCTTTAAGTTGCATTTCTAACTTTTATGCTCCGAAAAGACGTTTTAGCCTCAACAGAGTCCAAAAGTGCATTTTGTTGTTGAACACTTAGATTCTATGATTTCCAGCATTTAGTGCATCATATAATACCAGACATTCAAGTTGTACTATATTGTAAGAGTACCTGATGCTCTCATCACGTTTTACTGCTTTAAGTTGCATTTCTAACTTTTATGCTCCGAAAAGACGTTTCAGGCTCATCAGAGTCCAAAAGTGCATTTTGTTGTTAAACTCTTAGATTCTATGATTTCCTGCATTTAATGCATCATATAATACCAGACATTCAAGTTGTACTATATTGTAAGAGTACCTGATGCTCTCATCACGTTTTACTGCTTTAAGTTGCATTTCTAACTTTTATGCTCCGAAAAGACGTTTTAGCCTTAACAGAGTCCAAAAGTGCATTTTGTTGTTGAACACTTAGATTCTATGATTTCCAGCATTTAGTGCATCACATAATACCAAACATTCAATTTTTCATTATAATATAAGAGTTCCTGATGCTCTCATCACGTTTTACTGCTTTAAGTTGCATTTCCAACTTTTATGCTCCGAAAAGACTTTTCAGCCTCATCAGAGTCCAAAAGTGCATTTTGTTGTTAAACTCTTAGATTCTATGATTTCCTGCATTTAATGCATCATAGAATACCAGACATTCAAGTTGTACTATATTGTAAGAGTTCCTGATGCTCTCATCACGTTTTACTGCTTTAAGTTGCATTTCCAACTTTTATGCTCCGAAAAGACTTTTCAGCCTCAACAGAGTCCAAAAGTGCATTTTGTTGTTAAACACTTAGATTCTATGATTTCCTGCATTGAATGCATCATATAATACCAGATATTCAAGTTGTACTATATTGTAAGAGTACCTGATGCTCTCATCACGTTTTACTGCTTTAAGTTGCATTTCCAACTTTTATGCTCCGAAAAGACTTTTCAGCCTCAACAGAGTCCAAAAGTGCATTTTGTTGTTGAACACTTAGATTCTATGATTTCCAGCATTTAGTGCATCACATAATACCAAACATTCAATTTATCATTATAATATAAGAGTTCCTGATGCTCTCATCACGTTTTACTGCTTTAAGTTGCATTTCCAACTTTTATGCTCCGAAAAGACTTTTCAGCCTCATCAGAGTCCAAAAGTGCATTTTGTTGTTAAACTCTTAGATTCTATGATTTCCTGCATTTAATGCATCATATAATACCAGACATTCAAGTTGTACTATATTGTAAGAGTACCTGATGCTCTCATCACGTTTTACTGCTTTAAGTTGCATTTCTAACTTTTATGCTCCGAAAAGACGTTTCAGGCTCATCAGAGTCCAAAAGTGCATTTTGTTGTTAAACTCTTAGATTCTATGATTTCCTGCATTTAATGCATCATATAATACCAGACATTCAAGTTGTACTATATTGTAAGAGTACCTGATGCTCTCATCACGTTTTACTGCTTTAAGTTGCATTTCTAACTTTTATGCTCCGAAAAGACGTTTCAGGCTCATCAGAGTCCAAAAGTGCATTTTGTTGTTAAACTCTAAGATTCTATGATTTCCTGCATTGAATGCATCATATAATACCAGACATTCAAGTTGTACTATATTGTAAGAGTACCTGATGCTCTCATCACGTTTTACTGCTTTAAGTTGCATTTCTAACTTTTATGCTCCGAAAAGACGTTTCAGGCTCATCAGAGTCCAAAAGTGCATTTTGTTGTTAAACTCTTAGATTCTATGATTTCCTGCATTTAATGCATCATAGAATACCAGACATTCAAGTTGTACTATATTGTAAGAGTACCTGATGCTCTCATCACGTTTTACTGCTTTAAGTTGCATTTCCAACTTTTATGCTCCGAAAAGACTTTTCAGCCTCAACAGAGTCCAAAAGTGCATTTTGTTGTTAAACTCTTAGATTCTATGATTTCCTGCATTTAATGCATCATATAATACCAGACATTCAAGTTGTACTATATTGTAAGAGTACCTGATGTTCTCATCACGTTTTACTGCTTTAAGTTGCATTTCTAACTTTTATGCCCCGAAAAGACGTTTTAGCCTTAACAGAGTCCAAAAGTGCATTTTGTTGTTGAACACTTAGATTCTATGATTTCCAGCATTTAGTGCATCACATAATACCAAACATTCAATTTTTCATTATAATATAAGAGTTCCTGATGCTCTCATCACGTTTTACTGCTTTAAGTTGCATTTCCAACTTTTATGCTCCGAAAAGACTTTTCAGCCTCATCAGAGTCCAAAAGTGCATTTTGTTGTTAAACTCTTAGATTCTATGATTTCCTGCATTTAATGCATCATATAATACCAGACATTCAAGTTGTACTATATTGTAAGAGTACCTGATGTTCTCATCACGTTTTACTGCTTTAAGTTGCATTTCTAACTTTTATGCTCCGAAAAGACGTTTTAGCCTCAACAGAGTCCAAAAGTGCATTTTGTTGTTGAACACTTAGATTCTATGATTTCCAGCATTTAGTGCATCACATAATACCAAACATTCAATTTTTCATTATAATATAAGAGTTCCTGATGCTCTCATCACGTTTTACTGCTTTAAGTTGCATTTCTAACTTTTATGCTCCGAAAAGACGTTTCAGGCTCATCAGAGTCCAAAAGTGCATTTTGTTGTTAAACTCTTAGATTCTATGATTTCCTGCATTGAATGCATCATATAATACCAGACATTCAAGTTGTACTATATTGTAAGAGTACCTGATGCTCTCATCACGTTTTACTGCTTTAAGTTGCATTTCTAACTTTTATGCTCCGAAAAGACGTTTCAGGCTCATCAGAGTCCAAAAGTGCATTTTGTTGTTAAACTCTTAGATTCTATGATTTCCTGCATTTAATGCATCATAGAATACCAGACATTCAAGTTGTACTATATTGTAAGAGTACCTGATGCTCTCATCACGTTTTACTGCTTTAAGTTGCATTTCCAACTTTTATGCTCCGAAAAGACTTTTCAGCCTCAACAGAGTCCAAAAGTGCATTTTGTTGTTAAACTCTTAGATTCTATGATTTCCTGCATTTAATGCATCATATAATACCAGACATTCAAGTTGTACTATATTGTAAGAGTACCTGATGTTCTCATCACGTTTTACTGCTTTAAGTTGCATTTCTAACTTTTATGCTCCGAAAAGACGTTTTAGCCTCAACAGAGTCCAAAAGTGCATTTTGTTGTTGAACACTTAGATTCTATGATTTCCAGCATTTAGTGCATCACATAATACCAAACATTCAATTTTTCATTATAATATAAGAGTTCCTGATGCTCTCATCACGTTTTACTGCTTTAAGTTGCATTTCCAACTTTTATGCTCCGAAAAAACTTTTCAGCCTCAACAGAGTCCAAAAGTGCATTTTGTTGTTAAACACTTAGATTCTATGATTTCCTGCATTTAATGCATCATATAATACCAGACATTCAAGTTGTACTATATTGTAAGAGTACCTGATGCTCTCATCACGTTTTACTGCTTTAAGTTGCATTTCTAACTTTTATGCTCCGAAAAGACGTTTCAGGCTCATCAGAGTCCAAAAGTGCATTTTGTTGTTAAACTCTTAGATTCTATGATTTCCTGCATTTAATGCATCATAGAATACCAGACATTCAAGTTGTACTATATTGTAAGAGTACCTGATGCTCTCATCAAGTTTTACTGCTTTAAGTTGCATTTCCAACTTTTATGCTCCGAAAAGACTTTTCAGCCTCAACAGAGTCCAAAAGTGCATTTTGTTGTTGAACACTTAGATTCTATGATTTCCAGCATTTAGTGCATCACATAATACCAAACATTCAATTTTTCATTATAATATAAGAGCTCCTGATGCTCTCATCACGTTTTACTGCTTTAAGTTGCATTTCCAACTTTTATGCTCCGAAAAGACTTTTCAGCCTCAACAGAGTCCAAAAGTGCATTTTGTTGTTAAACACTTAGATTCTATGATTTCCTGCATTTAATGCATCATATAATACCAGACATTCAAGTTGTACTATATTGTAAGAGTACCTGATGTTCTCATCACGTTTTACTGCTTTAAGTTGCATTTCTAACTTTTATGCCCCGAAAAGACGTTTTAGCCTTAACAGAGTCCAAAAGTGCATTTTGTTGTTAAACTCTTAGATTCTATGATTTCCTGCATTTAATGCATCATAGAATACCAGACATTCAAGTTGTACTATATTGTAAGAGTACCTGATGCTCTCATCAAGTTTTACTGCTTTAAGTTGCATTTCCAACTTTTATGCTCCGAAAAGACTTTTCAGCCTCAACAGAGTCCAAAAGTGCATTTTGTTGTTAAACACTTAGATTCTATGATTTCCTGCATTTAATGCATCATATAATACCAGACATTCAAGTTGTACTATATTGTAAGAGTACCTGATGTTCTCATCACGTTTTACTGCTTTAAGTTGCATTTCTAACTTTTATGCCCCGAAAAGACGTTTTAGCCTAAACAGAGTCCAAAAGTGCATTTTGTTGTTGAACACTTAGATTCTATGATTTCCAGCATTTAGTGCATCACATAATACCAAACATTCAATTTTTCATTATAATATAAGAGCTCCTGATGCTCTCATCACGTTTTACTGCTTTAAGTTGCATTTCCAACTTTTATGCTCCGAAAAGACTTTTCAGCCTCATCAGAGTCCAAAAGTGCATTTTGTTGTTAAACTCTTAGATTCTATGATTTCCTGCATTTAATGCATCATAGAATACCAGACATTCAAGTTGTTACTATATTGTAAGAGTTCCTGATGCTCTCATCACGTTTTACTGCTTTAAGTTGCATTTCCAACTTTTATGCTCCGAAAAGACTTTTCAGCCTCAACAGAGTCCAAAAGTGCATTTTGTTGTTAAACACTTAGATTCTATGATTTCCTGCATTGAATGCATCATATAATACCAGATATTCAAGTTGTACTATATTGTAAGAGTACCTGATGCTCTCATCACGTTTTACTGCTTTAAGTTGCATTTCTAACTTTTATGCTCCGAAAAGACGTTTCAGGCTCATCAGAGTCCAAAAGTGCATTTTGTTGTTAAACTCTTAGATTCTATGATTTCCTGCATTTAATGCATCATATAATACCAGACATTCAAGTTGTACTATATTGTAAGAGTACCTGATGTTCTCATCACGTTTTACTGCTTTAAGTTGCATTTCCAACTTTTATGCTCCGAAAAGACGTTTTAGCCTCAACAGAGTCCAAAAGTGCATTTTGTTGTTGAACACTTAGATTCTATGATTTCCAGCATTTAGTGCATCACATAATACCAAACATTCAATTTTTCATTATAATATAAGAGTTCCTGATGCTCTCATCACGTTTTACTGCTTTAAGTTGCATTTCCAACTTTTATGCTCCGAAAAGACTTTTCAGCCTCATCAGAGTCCAAAAGTGCATTTTGTTGTTAAACTCTTAGATTCTATGATTTCCTGCATTTAATGCATCATAGAATACCAGACATTCAAGTTGTACTATATTGTAAGAGTTCCTGATGCTCTCATCACGTTTTACTGCTTTAAGTTGCATTTCCAACTTTTATGCTCCGAAAAGACTTTTCAGCCTCAACAGAGTCCAAAAGTGCATTTTGTTGTTAAACACTTAGATTCTATGATTTCCAGCATTTAGTGCATCACATAATACCAAACATTCAATTTTTCATTATAATATAAGAGTTCCTGATGCTCTCAGCACGTTTTACTGCTTTAAGTTGCATTTCCAACTTTTATGCTCCGAAAAGACTTTTCAGGCTCATCAGAGTCCAAAAGTGCATTTTGTTGTTAAACTCTTAGATTCTATGATTTCCTGCATTTAATGCATCATAGAATACCAGACATTCAAGTTGTACTATATTGTAAGAGTTCCTGATGCTCTCATCACGTTTTACTGCTTTAAGTTGCATTTCCAACTTTTATGCTCCGAAAAGACTTTTCAGCCTCAACAGAGTCCAAAAGTGCATTTTGTTGTTAAACACTTAGATTCTATGATTTCCTGCATTGAATGCATCATATAATGCCAGATATTCAAGTTGTACTATATTGTAAGAGTACCTGATGCTCTCATCACGTTTTACTGCTTTAAGTTGCATTTCTAACTTTTATGCTCCGAAAAGACGTTTCAGGCTCATCAGAGTCCAAAAGTGCATTTTGTTGTTAAGCACTTAGATTCTATGATTTCCTGCATTGAATGCATCATAGAATACCAGATATTCATGTTTCATTATAATATAAGAGTTCCTGATGCTCTCATCACGTTTTACTGCTTTAAGTTGCATTTCCAACTGTTATGCTCAGAAAAGACATTTTAGCCTCAACAGAGTCCAAAAGTGCATTTTGTTGTTGAACACTTAGATTCTATGATTTCCTGCATTGAATGCATCATCGAATACCAGACATTCAAGTTGTACTATATTGTAAGAGTACCTGATGCTCTCATCACGTTTTACTGCTTTAAGTTGCATTTCCAGCTTTTATGCTCCGAAAAGACGTTTCAGCCTCATCAGAGTCCAAAAGTGCATTTTGTTGTTAAACACTTAGATTCTATGATTTCCAGCATTTAGTGCATCACAGAATACCAGACATTCATGTTTCATTATAATATAAGAGTTCCTGATGCTCTTATCACGTTTTACTGCTTTAAGTTGCATTTCCAACTTTTATGCTCCGAAAAGACGTTTCAGCCTCAACAGAGTCCGAAAGTGCATTTTGTTGTTAAACACTTAGATTCTATGATTTCCTGCATTTAATGCATCATATAATACCAGACATTCAAGTTGTACTATATTGTAAGAGTACCTGATGCTCTCATCACGTTTTACTGCTTTAAGTTGCATTTCCAACTTTTATGCTCCGAAAAGACGTTTCAGCCTCAACAGAGTCCAAAAGTGCATTTTGTTGTTCAACACTTAGATTTTATGATTTCCAGCATTTAGTGCATCACAGAATACCAGACATTCATGTTTCATTATAATATAAGAGTTCCTGATGCTCTCATCACGTTTTACTGCTTTAAGTTACATTTCCAACTTTTATGCTCAGAAAAGACGTTTTAGCCTCAACAGAGTCCAAAAGTGCATTTTGTTGTTGAACACTTAGATTATATGATTTCCTGCATTGAATGCATCATATAATACCAGATATTCAAGTTGTACTATATTGTAAGAGTACCTGATGCTCTCATCACGTTTTACTGCTTTAAGTTGCATTTCTAACTTTTATGCTCCGAAAAGACGTTTCAGGCTCATCAGAGTCCAAAAGTGCATTTTGTTGTTAAGCACTTAGATTCTATGATTTCCTGCATTGAATGCATCATAGAATACCAGATATTCATGTTTCATTATAATATAAGAGTTCCTGATGCTCTCATCACGTTTTACTGCTTTAAGTTGCATTTCCAACTTTTATGCTCCGAAAAGACGTTTTAGCCTCAACAGAGTCCAAAAGTGCATTTTGTTGTTGAACACTTAGATTCTATGATTTCCAGCATTTAGTGCATCACATAATACCAAACATTCAAATTTTCATTATAATATAAGAGTTCCTGATGCTCTCATCACGTTTTACTGCTTTAAGTTGCATTTCCAACTTTTATGCTCCGAAAAGACGTTTCAGCCTCAACAGAGTCCAAAAGTGCATTTTGTTGTTGAACACTTAGATTCTATGATTTCCAGCATTTAATGCATCATAGAATACCAGATATTCATGCTTCATTATAATATAAGAGTTCCTGATGCTCTCATCACGTTTTACTGCTTTAAGTTGCATTTCCAACTTTTATGCTCAGAAAAGACGTTTTAGCCTCAACAGAGTCCAAAAGTGCATTTTGTTGTTGAACACTTAGATTCTATGATTTCCTGCATTGAATGCATCATAGAATACCAGACATTCAAGTTGTACTATATTGTAAGAGTACCTGATGCTCTCATAACGTTTTACTGCTTTAAGTTGCATTTCCAACTTTTATGCTCAGAAAAGACGTTTTAGCCTCAACAGAGTCCAAAAGTGCATTTTGTTGTTGAACACTTAGATTCTATGATTTCCTGCATTTAATGCATCATATAATACCAGACATTCAAGTTGTACTATATTGTAAGAGTACCTGATGCTCTCATCACGTTTTACTGCTTTAAGTTGCATTTCCAACTTTTATGCTCCGAAAAGACGTTTCAGCCTCAACAGAGTCCAAAAGTGCATTTTGTTGTTAAACACTTAGATTCTATGATTTCCAGCATTTAGTGCATCACAGAATACCAGACATTCATGTTTCATTATAATATAAGAGTTCCTGATGCTCTCATCACTTTTTACTGCTTTAAGTTGCATTTCTAACTTTTATGCTCAGAAAAGACGTTTTAGCCTCAACAGAGTCCAAAAGTGCATTTTGTTGTTGAACACTTAGATTATATGATTTCCTGCATTTAATGCATCATATAATACCAGACATTCAAGTTGTACTATATTGTAAGAGTACCTGATGCTCTCATCACGTTTTACTGCTTTAAGTTGCATTTCCAACTTTTATGCTCCGAAAAGACGTTTTAGCCTCAACAGAGTCCAAAAGTGCATTTTATTGTTAAACACTTAGATTCTATGATTTCCAGCATTTAGTGCATCACAGAATACCAGACATTCATGTTTCATTATAATATAAGAGTTCCTGATGCTCTCATCACGTTTTACTGCTTTAAGTTGCATTTCCAACTTTTATGCTCCGAAAAGACGTTTCAGCCTCAACAGAGTCCAAAAGTGCATTTTGTTGTTAAACACTTAGATTCTATGATTGCCTGCATTGAATGCATCATAGAATACCAGACATTCAAGTTGTACTGTATTGTAAGAGTACCTGATGCTCTCATCACGTTTTACTGCTTTAAGTTGCATTTCCAACTTTTATGCTCAGAAAAGACGTTTTAGCCTCAACAGAGTCCAAAAGTGCATTTTGTTGTTGGACACTTAGATTCTATGATTTCCTGCATTTAATGCATCACATAATACCAGACATTCAAGTTGGACTATATTGTAAGAGTACCTGATGCTCTCATCACGTTTTACTGCTTTAAGTTGCATTTCAAACTTTTATGCTCAGAAAAGACGTTTTAGCCTCAACAGAGTCCAAAAGTGCATTTTGTTGTTAAACACTTAGATTCTATGATTTCCAGCATTTAGTGCATCATAGAATACCAGATATTCATGTTTCATTATAATATAAGAGTTCCTGATGCTCTCATCACGTTTTACTGCTTTAAGTTGCATTTCCAACTTTTATGCTCAGAAAAGACGTTTTAGCCTCACAGAGTCCAAAAGTGCATTTTGTTGTTGAGCACTTAGATTCTATGATTTCCTGCATTGAATGCATCATAGAATACCAGATATTCATGTTTCATTATAATATAAGAGTTCCTGATGCTCTCATCACGTTTTACTGCTTTAAGTTGCATTTCCAACTGTTATGCTCAGAAAAGACATTTTAGCCTCAACAGAGTCCAAAAGTGCATTTTGTTGTTGAACACTTAGATTCTATGATTTCCTGCATTGAATGCATCATAGAATACCAGACATTCAAGTTGTACTATATTGTAAGAGTACCTGATGCTCTCATCACGTTTTACTGCTTTAAGTTGCATTTCCAGCTTTTATGCTCCGAAAAGACGTTTCAGCCTCATCAGAGTCCAAAAGTGCATTTTGTTGTTAAACACTTAGATTCTATGATTTCCAGCATTTAGTGCATCACAGAATACCAGACATTCATGTTTCATTATAATATAAGAGTTCCTGATGCTCTCATCACGTTTTACTGCTTTAAGTTGCATTTCCAACTTTTATGCTCCGAAAAGACGTTTCAGCCTCAACAGAGTCCGAAAGTGCATTTTGTTGTTAAACACTTAGATTCTATGATTTCCTGCATTTAATGCATCATACAATACCAGATATTCATGTTTCATTATAATATAAGAGTTCCTGATGCTCTCATCACGTTTTACTGCTTTAAGTTGCATTTCCAACTGTTATGCTCAGAAAAGACATTTTAGCCTCAACAGAGTCCAAAAGTGCATTTTGTTGTTGAACACTTAGATTCTATGATTTCCTGCATTGAATGCATCATAGAATACCAGACATTCAAGTTGTACTATATTGTAAGAGTACCTGATGCTCTCATCACGTTTTACTGCTTTAAGTTGCATTTCCAGCTTTTATGCTCCGAAAAGACGTTTCAGCCTCATCAGAGTCCAAAAGTGCATTTTGTTGTTAAACACTTAGATTCTATGATTTCCAGCATTTAGTGCATCACAGAATACCAGACATTCATGTTTCATTATAATATAAGAGTTCCTGATGCTCTCATCACGTTTTACTGCTTTAAGTTGCATTTCCAACTTTTATGCTCCGAAAAGACGTTTCAGCCTCAACAGAGTCCGAAAGTGCATTTTGTTGTTAAACACTTAGATTCTATGATTTCCTGCATTTAATGCATCATATAATACCAGACATTCAAGTTGTACTATATTGTAAGAGTACCTGATGCTCTCATCACGTTTTACTGCTTTAAGTTGCATTTCCAACTTTTATGCTCCGAAAAGACGTTTCAGCCTCAACAGAGTCCAAAAGTGCATTTTGTTGTTCAACACTTAGATTTCATGATTTCCAGCATTTAGTGCATCACAGAATACCAGACATTCATGTTTCATTATAATATAAGAGTTCCTGATGCTCTCATCACGTTTTACTGCTTTAAGTTACATTTCCAACTTTTATGCTCAGAAAAGACGTTTTAGCCTCAACAGAGTCCAAAAGTGCATTTTGTTGTTGAACACTTAGATTATATGATTTCCTGCATTGAATGCATCATATAATACCAGACATTCAAGTTGTACTACATTGTAAGAGTACCTGATGCTCTCATCACGTTTTACTGCTTTAAGTTGCATTTCCAACTTTTATGCTCCGAAAAGACGTTTCAGCCTCAACAGAGTCCAAAAGTGCATTTTGTTGTTGAACACTTAGATTCTATGATTTCTAGCATTTAATGCATCACAGAATACCAGATATTCATGTTTCATTATAATATAAGAGTTCCTGATGCTCTCATCACGTTTTACTGCTTTAAGTTGCATTTCCAACTTTTATGCTCCGAAAAGACGTTTCAGCCTCAACAGAGTCCAAAAGTGCATTTTGTTGTTAAACACTTAGATTCTATGATTGCCTGCATTGAATGCATCATAGAATACCAGACATTCAAGTTGTACTGTATTGTAAGAGTACCTGATGATCTCATCACGTTTTACTGCTTTAAGTTGCATTTCCAACTTTTATGCTCAGAAAAGACGTTTTAGCCTCAACAGAGTCCAAAAGTGCATTTTGTTGTTGGACACTTAGATTCTATGATTTCCTGCATTTAATGCATCATATAATACCAGACATTCAAGTTGGACTATATTGTAAGAGTACCTGATGCTCTCATCACGTTTTACTGCTTTAAGTTGCATTTCAAACTTTTATGCTCAGAAAAGACGTTTTAGCCTCAACAGAGTCCAAAAGTGCATTTTGTTGTAAAACACTTAGATTCTATGATTTCCAGCATTTAGTGCATCATAGAATACCAGATATTCATGTTTCATTATAATATAAGAGTTCCTGATGCTCTCATCACGTTTTACTGCTTTAAGTTGCATTTCCAACTTTTATGCTCAGAAAAGACGTTTTAGCCTCACAGAGTCCAAAAGTGCATTTTGTTGTTGAGCACTTAGATTCTATGATTTCCTGCATTGAATGCATCATAGAATACCAGATATTCATGTTTCATTATAATATAAGAGTTCCTGATGCTCTCATCACGTTTTACTGCTTTAAGTTGCATTTCCAACTGTTATGCTCAGAAAAGACATTTTAGCCTCAACAGAGTCCAAAAGTGCATTTTGTTGTTGAACACTTAGATTCTATGATTTCCTGCATTGAATGCATCATAGAATACCAGACATTCAAGTTGTACTATATTGTAAGAGTACCTGATGCTCTCATCACGTTTTACTGCTTTAAGTTGCATTTCCAGCTTTTATGCTCCGAAAAGACGTTTCAGCCTCATCAGAGTCCAAAAGTGCATTTTGTTGTTAAACACTTAGATTCTATGATTTCCAGCATTTAGTGCATCACAGAATACCAGACATTCATGTTTCATTATAATATAAGAGTTCCTGATGCTCTCATCACGTTTTACTGCTTTAAGTTGCATTTCCAACTTTTATGCTCCGAAAAGACGTTTCAGCCTCAACAGAGTCCGAAAGTGCATTTTGTTGTTAAACACTTAGATTCTATGATTTCCTGCATTTAATGCATCATATAATACCAGACATTCAAGTTGTACTATATTGTAAGAGTACCTGATGCTCTCATCACGTTTTACTGCTTTAAGTTGCATTTCCAACTTTTATGCTCCGAAAAGACGTTTCAGCCTCAACAGAGTCCAAAAGTGCATTTTGTTGTTCAACACTTAGATTTCATGATTTCCAGCATTTAGTGCATCACAGAATACCAGACATTCATGTTTCATTATAATATAAGAGTTCCTGATGCTCTCATCACGTTTTACTGCTTTAAGTTACATTTCCAACTTTTATGCTCAGAAAAGACGTTTTAGCCTCAACAGAGTCCAAAAGTGCATTTTGTTGTTGAACACTTAGATTACATGATTTCCTGCATTGAATGCATCATATAATACCAGACATTCAAGTTGTACTATATTGTAAGAGTACCTGATACTCTCATCACGTTTTACTGCTTTAAGTTGCATTTCCAACTTTTATGCTCCGAAAAGACGTTTCAGCCTCAACAGAGTCCAAAAGTGCATTTTGTTGTTGAACACTTAGATTCTATGATTTCTAGCATTTAATGCATCACAGAATACCAGATATTCATGTTTCATTATAATATAAGAGTTCCTGATGCTCTCATCACGTTTTACTGCTTTAAGTTGCATTTCCAACTTTTATGCTCCGAAAAGACGTTTTAGCCTCAACAGAGTCCAAAAGTGCATTTTGTTGTTGAACACTTAGATTCTATGATTTCCTGCATTTAATGCATCATGTAATACCAGACATTCAAGTTGGACTATATTGTAAGAGTACGTGATGCTCTCATCACGTTTTACTGCTTTAAGTTGCATTTCCAACTTTTATGCTCCGAAAAGACGTTTCAGCCTCAACAGAGTCCAAAAGTGCATTTTGTTGTTAAACACTTAGATTCTATGATTTCCAGCATTTAATGCATCATAGAATACCAGATATTCATGTTTCATTATAATATAAGAGTTCCTGATGCTCTCATCACGTTTTACTGCTTTAAGTTGCATTTACAACTTTTATGCTCAGAAAAGACGTTTTAGCCTCAACAGAGTCCAAAAGTGCATTTTGTTGTTGAACACTTCGATTCTATGATTTCCTGCATTGAATGCATCATATAATACCAGACATTCAAGTTGTACTATATTGTAAGAGTACCTGATGCTCTCATCACGTTTTACTGCTTTAAGTTGCATTTCAAACTTTTATGTTCAGAAAAGACGTTTTAGCCTCACAGAGTCCAAAAGTGCATTTTGTTGTTAAACACTTAGATTCTATGATTTCCAGCATTTAGTGCATCATAGAATACCAGATATTCATGTTTCATTATAATATAAGAGTTCCTGATGCTCTCATCACGTTTTACTGCTTTAAGTTGCATTTCCAACTTTTATGCTCAGAAAAGACGTTTTAGCCTCACAGAGTCCAAAAGTGCATTTTGTTGTTGAGCACTTAGATTCTATGATTTCCTGCATTGAATGCATCATAGAATACCAGATATTCATGTTTCATTATAATATAAGAGTTCCTGATGCTCTCATCACGTTTTACTGCTTTAAGTTGCATTTCCAACTGTTATGCTCAGAAAAGACATTTTAGCCTCAACAGAGTCCAAAAGTGCATTTTGTTGTTGAACACTTAGATTCTATGATTTCCTGCATTGAATGCATCATAGAATACCAGACATTCAAGTTGTACTATATTGTAAGAGTACCTGATGCTCTCATCACGTTTTACTGCTTTAAGTTGCATTTCCAGCTTTTATGCTCCGAAAAGACGTTTCAGCCTCATCAGAGTCCAAAAGTGCATTTTGTTGTTAAACACTTAGATTCTATGATTTCCAGCATTTAGTGCATCACAGAATACCAGACATTCATGTTTCATTATAATATAAGAGTTCCTGATGCTCTCATCACGTTTTACTGCTTTAAGTTGCATTTCCAACTTTTATGCTCCGAAAAGACGTTTCAGCCTCAACAGAGTCCGAAAGTGCATTTTGTTGTTAAACACTTAGATTCTATGATTTCCTGCATTTAATGCATCATATAATACCAGACATTCAAGTTGTACTATATTGTAAGAGTACCTGATGCTCTCATCACGCTTTACTGCTTTAAGTTGCATTTCCAACTTTTATGCTCCGAAAAGACGTTTCAGCCTCAACAGAGTCCAAAAGTGCATTTTGTTGTTCAACACTTAGATTTCATGATTTCCAGCATTTAGTGCATCACAGAATACCAGACATTCATGTTTCATTATAATATAAGAGTTCCTGATGCTCTCATCACGTTTTACTGCTTTAAGTTACATTTCCAACTTTTATGCTCAGAAAAGACGTTTTAGCCTCAACAGAGTCCAAAAGTGCATTTTGTTGTTGAACACTTAGATTATATGATTTCCTGCATTGAATGCATCATATAATACCAGACATTCAAGTTGTACTATATTGTAAGAGTACCTGATGCTCTCATCACGTTTTACTGCTTTAAGTTGCATTTCCAACTTTTATGCTCCGAAAAGACGTTTCAGCCTCAACAGAGTCCAAAAGTGCATTTTGTTGTTGAACACTTAGATTCTATGATTTCTAGCATTTAATGCATCACAGAATACCAGATATTCATGTTTCATTACAATATAAGAGTTCCTGATGCTCTCATCACGTTTTACTGCTTTAAGTTGCATTTACAACTTTTATGCTCAGAAAAGACGTTTTAGCCTCAACAGAGTCCAAAAGTGCATTTTGTTGTTGAACACTTAGATTCTATGATTTCCTGCATTGAATGCATCATATAATACCAGACATTCAAGTTGTACTATATTGTAAGAGTACCTGATGCTCTCATCACGTTTTACTGCTTTAAGTTGCATTTCAAACTTTTATGTTCAGAAAAGACGTTTTAGCCTCACAGAGTCCAAAAGTGCATTTTGTTGTTGAGCACTTAGATTCTATGATTTCCTGCATTGAATGCATCATAGAATACCAGATATTCATGTTTCATTATAATATAAGAGTTCCTGATGCTCTCATCACGTTTTACTGCTTTAAGTTGCATTTCCAACTGTTATGCTCAGAAAAGACATTTTAGCCTCAACAGAGTCCAAAAGTGCATTTTGTTGTTGAACACTTAGATTCTATGATTTCCTGCATTGAATGCATCATAGAATACCAGACATTCAAGTTGTACTATATTGTAAGAGTACCTGATGCTCTCATCACGTTTTACTGCTTTAAGTTGCATTTCCAGCTTTTATGCTCCGAAAAGACGTTTCAGCCTCATCAGAGTCCAAAAGTGCATTTTGTTGTTAAACACTTAGATTCTATGATTTCCAGCATTTAGTGCATCACAGAATACCAGACATTCATGTTTCATTATAATATAAGAGTTCCTGATGCTCTCATCACGTTTTACTGCTTTAAGTTACATTTCCAACTTTTATGCTCAGAAAAGACGTTTTAGCCTCAACAGAGTCCAAAAGTGCATTTTGTTGTTGAACACTTAGATTATATGATTTCCTGCATTGAATGCATCATATAATACCAGACATTCAAGTTGTACTATATTGTAAGAGTACCTGATGCTCTCATCACGTTTTACTGCTTTAAGTTGCATTTCCAACTTTTATGCTCCGAAAAGACGTTTCAGCCTCAACAGAGTCCAAAAGTGCATTTTGTTGTTGAACACTTAGATTCTATTATTTCCAGCATTTAATGCATCACAGAATACCAGATATTCATGTTTCATTATAATATAAGAGTTCCTGATGCTCTCATCACGTTTTACTGCTTTAAGTTGCATTTCCAACTTGTATGCTCCGAAAAGACGTTTTAGCCTCAACAGAGTCCAAAAGTGCATTTTGTTGTTGAACACTTAGATTCTATGATTTCCAGCATTTAGTGCATCACATAATACCAAACATTCAAATTTTCATTATAATATAAGAGTTCCTGATGCTCTCATCACGTTTTACTGCTTTAAGTTGCATTTCCAACTTTTATGCTCCGAAAAGACATTTCAGCCTCAACAGAGTCCAAAAGTGCATTTTGTTGTTGAACACTTAGATTCTATGATTTCCAGCATTTAATGCATCATAGAATACCAGATATTCATGTTTCATTATAATATAAGAGTTCCTGATGCTCTCATCACGTTTTACTGCTTTAAGTTGCATTTCCAACTTTTATGCTCAGAAAAGACGTTTTAGCCTCAACAGAGTCCAAAAGTGCATTTTGTTGTTGAACACTTAGATTCTATGATTTCCTGCATTGAATGCATCATAGAATACCAGACATTCAAGTTGTACTATATTGTAAGAGTACCTGATGCTCTCATAACGTTTTACTGCTTTAAGTTGCATTTCCAACTTTTATGCTCAGAAAAGACGTTTTAGCCTCAACAGAGTCCAAAAGTGCATTTTGTTGTTGAACACTTAGATTCTATGATTTCCTGCATTTAATGCATCATGTAATACCAGACATTCAAGTTGGACTATATTGTAAGAGTACGTGATGCTCTCATCACGTTTTACTGCTTTAAGTTGCATTTCCAACTTTTATGCTCCGAAAAGACGTTTCAGCCTCAACAGAGTCCAAAAGTGCATTTTGTTGTTAAACACTTAGATTCTATGATTTCCTGCATTGAATGCATCATATAATACCAGACATTCAAGTTGTACTATATTGTAAGAGTACCTGATGCTCTCATCACGTTTTACTGCTTTAAGTTGCATTTCCAACTTTTATGCTCCGAAAAGACGTTTCAGCCTCAACAGAGTCCAAAAGGGCATTTTGTTGTTGAACACTTAGATTCTATGATTTCCAGCATTTAATGCATCATAGAATACCAGATATTCATGTTTCTTTATAATATAAGAGTTCCTGATGCTCTCATCACGTTTTACTGCTTTAAGTTGCATTTCCAACTTTTATGCTCAGAAAAGACATTTTAGCCTCAACAGAGTCCAAAAGTGCATTTTGTTGTTGAACACTTAGATTCTATGATTTCCTGCATTGAATGCATCATAGAATACCAGACATTCAAGCTGTACTATATTGTAAGAGTACCTGATGCTCTCATCACGTTTTACTGCTTTAAGTTGCATTTCCAGCTTTCATGCTCCGAAAAGACGTTTCAGCCTCATCAGAGTCCAAAAGTGCATTTTGTTGTTAAACACTTAGATTCTATGATTTCCAGCATTTAGTGCATCACAGAATACCAGACATTCATGTTTCATTATAATATAAGAGTTCCTGATGCTCTCATCACGTTTTACTGCTTTAAGTTGCATTTCCAACTTTTATGCTCCGAAAAGACGTTTCAGCCTCAACAGAGTCCAAAAGTGCATTTTGTTGTTAAACACTTAGATTCTATGATTGCCTGCATTGAATGCATCATAGAATACCAGACATTCAAGTTGTACTATATTGTAAGAGTTCCTGATGCTCTCATCACGTTTTACTGCTTTAAGTTGCATTTCCAACTTTTATGCTCCGAAAAAACTTTTCAGCCTCAACAGAGTCCAAAAGTGCATATTGTTGTTAAACACTTAGATTCTATGATTTCCTGCATTTAATGCATCATATAATACCAGACATTCAAGTTGTACTATATTGTAAGAGTACCTGATGCTCTCATCACGTTTTACTGATTTAAGTTGCATTTCCAACTTTTATGCTCCGAAAAGACGTTTTAGCCTCAACAGAGTCCAAAAGTTCATTTTGTTGTTGAACACTTAGATTCTATGATTTCCTGCATTTAATGTATCATAGAATAATAGACATTCATGTTTCATTACAATATAAGAGTACCTGATGCTCTCATCACGTTTTACTGCTTTAAGTTGCATTTCCAACTGTTATGCTCAGAAAAGACATTTTAGCCTCAACAGAGTCCAAAAGTGCATTTTGTTGTTGAACACTTAGATTCTATGATTTCCTGCATTGAATGCATCATAGAATACCAGACATTCAAGTTGTACTATATTGTAAGAGTACCTGATGCTCTCATCACGTTTTACTGCTTTAAGTTGCATTTCCAGCTTTTATGCTCCGAAAAGACGTTTCAGCCTCATCAGAGTCCAAAAGTGCATTTTGTTGTTAAACACTTAGATTCTATGATTTCCAGCATTTAGTGCATCACAGAATACCAGACATTCATGTTTCATTATAATATAAGAGTTCCTGATGCTCTCATCACGTTTTACTGCTTTAAGTTGCATTTCCAACTTTTATGCTCCGAAAAGACGTTTCAGCCTCAACAGAGTCCGAAAGTGCATTTTGTTGTTAAACACTTAGATTCTATGATTTCCTGCATTTAATGCATCATATAATACCAGACATTCAAGTTGTACTATATTGTAAGAGTACCTGATGCTCTCATCACGTTTTACTGCTTTAAGTTGCATTTCCAACTTTTATGCTCCGAAAAGACGTTTCAGCCTCAACAGAGTCCAAAAGTGCATTTTGTTGTTCAACACTTAGATTTCATGATTTCCAGCATTTAGTGCATCACAGAATACCAGACATTCATGTTTCATTATAATATAAGAGTTCCTGATGCTCTCATCACGTTTTACTGCTTTAAGTTACATTTCCAACTTTTATGCTCAGAAAAGACGTTTTAGCCTCAACAGAGTCCAAAAGTGCATTTTGTTGTTGAACACTTAGATTATATGATTTCCTGCATTGAATGCATCATATAATACCAGACATTCAAGTTGTACTATATTGTAAGAGTACCTGATGCTCTCATCACGTTTTACTGCTTTAAGTTGCATTTCCAACTTTTATGCTCCGAAAAGACGTTTCAGCCTCAACAGAGTCCAAAAGTGCATTTTGTTGTTGAACACTTAGATTCTATGATTTCTAGCATTTAATGCATCACAGAATACCAGATATTCATGTTTCATTATAATATAAGAGTTCCTGATGCTCTCATCACGTTTTACTGCTTTAAGTTGCATTTACAACTTTTATGCTCAGAAAAGACGTTTTAGCCTCAACAGAGTCCAAAAGTGCATTTTGTTGTTGAACACTTAGATTCTATGATTTCCTGCATTGAATGCATCATATAATACCAGACATTCAAGTTGTACTATATTGTAAGAGTACCTGATGCTCTCATCACGTTTTACTGCTTTAAGTTGCATTTCAAACTTTTATGTTCAGAAAAGACGTTTTAGCCTCACAGAGTCCAAAAGTGCATTTTGTTGTTGAGCACTTAGATTCTATGATTTCCTGCATTGAATGCATCATAGAATACCAGATATTCATGTTTCATTATAATATAAGAGTTCCTGATGCTCTCATCACGTTTTACTGCTTTAAGTTGCATTTCCAACTGTTATGCTCAGAAAAGACATTTTAGCCTCAACAGAGTCCAAAAGTGCATTTTGTTGTTGAACACTTAGATTCTATGATTTCCTGCATTGAATGCATCATAGAATACCAGACATTCAAGTTGTACTATATTGTAAGAGTACCTGATGCTCTCATCACGTTTTACTGCTTTAAGTTGCATTTCCAGCTTTTATGCTCCGAAAAGACGTTTCAGCCTCATCAGAGTCCAAAAGTGCATTTTGTTGTTAAACACTTAGATTCTATGATTTCCAGCATTTAGTGCATCACAGAATACCAGACATTCATGTTTCATTATAATATAAGAGTTCCTGATGCTCTCATCACGTTTTACTGCTTTAAGTTACATTTCCAACTTTTATGCTCAGAAAAGACGTTTTAGCCTCAACAGAGTCCAAAAGTGCATTTTGTTGTTGAACACTTAGATTATATGATTTCCTGCATTGAATGCATCATATAATACCAGACATTCAAGTTGTACTATATTGTAAGAGTACCTGATGCTCTCATCACGTTTTACTGCTTTAAGTTGCATTTCCAACTTTTATGCTCCGAAAAGACGTTTCAGCCTCAACAGAGTCCAAAAGTGCATTTTGTTGTTGAACACTTAGATTCTATTATTTCCAGCATTTAATGCATCACAGAATACCAGATATTCATGTTTCATTATAATATAAGAGTTCCTGATGCTCTCATCACGTTTTACTGCTTTAAGTTGCATTTCCAACTTTTATGCTCCGAAAAGACGTTTTAGCCTCAACAGAGTCCAAAAGTGCATTTTGTTGTTGAACACTTAGATTCTATGATTTCCAGCATTTAGTGCATCACATAATACCAAACATTCAAATTTTCATTATAATATAAGAGTTCCTGATGCTCTCATCACGTTTTACTGCTTTAAGTTGCATTTCCAACTTTTATGCTCCGAAAAGACATTTCAGCCTCAACAGAGTCCAAAAGTGCATTTTGTTGTTGAACACTTAGATTCTATGATTTCCAGCATTTAATGCATCATAGAATACCAGATATTCATGTTTCATTATAATATAAGAGTTCCTGATGCTCTCATCACGTTTTACTGCTTTAAGTTGCATTTCCAACTTTTATGCTCAGAAAAGACGTTTTAGCCTCAACAGAGTCCAAAAGTGCATTTTGTTGTTGAACACTTAGATTCTATGATTTCCTGCATTGAATGCATCATAGAATACCAGACATTCAAGTTGTACTATATTGTAAGAGTACCTGATGCTCTCATAACGTTTTACTGCTTTAAGTTGCATTTCCAACTTTTATGCTCAGAAAAGACGTTTTAGCCTCAACAGAGTCCAAAAGTGCATTTTGTTGTTGAACACTTAGATTCTATGATTTCCTGCATTTAATGCATCATGTAATACCAGACATTCAAGTTGGACTATATTGTAAGAGTACGTGATGCTCTCATCACGTTTTACTGCTTTAAGTTGCATTTCCAACTTTTATGCTCCGAAAAGACGTTTCAGCCTCAACAGAGTCCAAAAGTGCATTTTGTTGTTAAACACTTAGATTCTATGATTTCCTGCATTGAATGCATCATATAATACCAGACATTCAAGTTGTACTATATTGTAAGAGTACCTGATGCTCTCATCACGTTTTACTGCTTTAAGTTGCATTTCCAACTTTTATGCTCCGAAAAGACGTTTCAGCCTCAACAGAGTCCAAAAGGGCATTTTGTTGTTGAACACTTAGATTCTATGATTTCCAGCATTTAATGCATCATAGAATACCAGATATTCATGTTTCTTTATAATATAAGAGTTCCTGATGCTCTCATCACGTTTTACTGCTTTAAGTTGCATTTCCAACTTTTATGCTCAGAAAAGACATTTTAGCCTCAACAGAGTCCAAAAGTGCATTTTGTTGTTGAACACTTAGATTCTATGATTTCCTGCATTGAATGCATCATAGAATACCAGACATTCAAGCTGTACTATATTGTAAGAGTACCTGATGCTCTCATCACGTTTTACTGCTTTAAGTTGCATTTCCAGCTTTCATGCTCCGAAAAGACGTTTCAGCCTCATCAGAGTCCAAAAGTGCATTTTGTTGTTAAACACTTAGATTCTATGATTTCCAGCATTTAGTGCATCACAGAATACCAGACATTCATGTTTCATTATAATATAAGAGTTCCTGATGCTCTCATCACGTTTTACTGCTTTAAGTTGCATTTCCAACTTTTATGCTCCGAAAAGACGTTTCAGCCTCAACAGAGTCCAAAAGTGCATTTTGTTGTTAAACACTTAGATTCTATGATTGCCTGCATTGAATGCATCATAGAATACCAGACATTCAAGTTGTACTATATTGTAAGAGTTCCTGATGCTCTCATCACGTTTTACTGCTTTAAGTTGCATTTCCAACTTTTATGCTCCGAAAAAACTTTTCAGCCTCAACAGAGTCCAAAAGTGCATATTGTTGTTAAACACTTAGATTCTATGATTTCCTGCATTTAATGCATCATATAATACCAGACATTCAAGTTGTACTATATTGTAAGAGTACCTGATGCTCTCATCACGTTTTACTGATTTAAGTTGCATTTCCAACTTTTATGCTCCGAAAAGACGTTTTAGCCTCAACAGAGTCCAAAAGTTCATTTTGTTGTTGAACACTTAGATTCTATGATTTTCAGCATTTAGTGCATCACAGAATACCAGACATTCATGTTTCATTATTATATGAGAGTTCCTGATGCTCTCGTCACGTTTTACTGCTTTAAGTTGCATTTCCAACTTTTATGCTCCGAAAAGACGTTTCAGCCTCAAAAGAGTCCAAAAGTGCATTTTGTTGTTGAACACTTCGATTCTATGATTTCCTGCATTTAATGCATCATATAATACCAGACATTCAAGTTGTACTATATTGTAAGAGTACCTGATGCTCTCATAACGTTTTACTGCTTTAAGTTGCATTTCCAACTTTTATGCTCCGAAAAGACGTTTTAGCCTCAACAGAGTCCAAAAGTGCATTTTGTTGTTGAACACTTAGATTCTATGATTTCCAGCATTTAGTGCATCACAGAATACCAGACATTCATGTTTCATTATAATATAAGAGTTCCTGATGCTCTCGTCACGTTTTACTGCTTTAAGTTGCATTTCCAACTTTTATGCTCTGAAAAGACGTTTTAGAGTCCAAAAGTGCATTTTGTTGTTGAACACTTGGATTCTATGCTTTCCAGCATTTAGTGCATCACAGAATACCAGACATTCATGTTTCATTATAATATAAGAGTTCCTGATGCTCTCGTCACGTTTTACTGCTTTAAGTTGCATTTCCAGCTTTCATGCTCCGAAAAGACGTTTCAGCCTCAACAGAGTCCAAAAATGCATTTTGTTGTTTCGAACACTTAGATTCTATGATTTCCTGCATTGAATGCATCATATAATACCAGACATTCAAGTTGTACTATATTGTAAGAGTACCTGATGCTCTCATCACGTTTTACTGCTTTATGTTGCATTTCCAACTTTTATGCTCAGAAAAGACGTTTTAGCCTCAACAGAGTCCAAAAGTGTATTTTGTTGTTGAACACTTAGAGTCTATGATTTCCTGCATTGAATGCATCATATAATACCAGACATTCAAGTTGTACTATATTGTAAGAGTACCTGATGCTCTCATCACGTTTTACTGCTTTAAGTTGCATTTCCAGCTTTTATGCTCTGAAAAGACGTTTCAGCCTCAACAGAGTCCAAAAGTGCATATTGTTGTTAAACACTTAGATTCTATGATTTCCTGCATTTAATGCATCATATAATACCAGACATTCAAGTTGTACTATATTGTAAGAGTACCTGATGCTCTCATCACGTTTTACTGATTTAAGTTGCATTTCCAACTTTTATGCTCCGAAAAGACGTTTTAGCCTCAACAGAGTCCAAAAGTGCATTTTGTTGTTGAACACTTAGATTCTATGATTTTCAGCATTTAGTGCATCACAGAATACCAGACATTCATGTTTCATTATTATATGAGAGTTCCTGATGCTCTCGTCACGTTTTACTGCTTTAAGTTGCATTTCCAACTTTTATGCTCCGAAAAGACGTTTCAGCCTCAACAGAGTCCAAAAGTGCATTTTGTTGTTGAACACTTAGATTCTATGATTTCCTGCATTTAATGCATCATATAATACCAGACATTCAAGTTGTACTATATTGTAAGAGTACCTGATGCTCTCATAACGTTTTACTGCTTTAAGTTGCATTTCCAACTTTTATGCTCAGAAAAGACGTTTTAGCCTCAACAGAGTCCAAAAGTGCATTTTGTTGTTGAACACTTAGATCCCATGATTTCCAGCATTTAGTGCATCACAGAATACCAGACATTCATGTTTCATTATAATATAAGAGTACCTGATGCTCTCATCACGTTTTACTGCTTTAAGTTGCATTTCCAACTTTTATGCTCCGAAAAGACGTTTCAGCCTCAATAGAGTCCAAAAGTGCATTTTGTTGTTAAACACTTGGATTCTATGATTTCCAGCATTTAGTGCATCACATAATACCAAACATTCAATTTTTCATTATAATATAAGAGTTCCTGATGCTCTCATCACGTTTTACTGCTTTAAGTTGCATTTCCAACTTTTATGCTCCGAAAAGACGTTTTAGAGTCCAAAAGTGCATTTTGTTGTTGAACACTTGGATTCTATGCTTTCCAGCATTTAGTGCATCACAGAATACCAGACATTCATGTTTTATTATAATATAAGAGTTCCTGATGCTCTCATCACGTTTTACTGCTTTAAGTTGCATTTCCAACTTTTATGCTCCGAAAAGACGTTTTAGAGTCCAAAAGTGCATTTTGTTGTTGAACACTTGGATTCTATGCTTTCCAGCATTAAGTGCATCACAGAATACCAGACATTCATGTTTTATTATAATATAAGAGTTCCTGATGCTCTCATCACGTTTTACTGCTTTAAGTTGCATTTCCAACTTTTATGCTCCGAAAAGACGTTTTAGAGTCCAAAAGTGCATTTTGTTGTTGAACACTTGGATTCTATGCTTTCCAGCATTTAGTGCATCACAGAATACCAGACATTCATGTTTCATTATAATATAAGAGTTCCTGATGCTCTCATCACGTTTTACTGCTTTAAGTTGCATTTCCAACTTTTATGCTCCGAAAAGACGTTTTAGAGTCCAAAAGTGCATTTTGTTGTTGAACACTTGGATTCTATGCTTTCCAGCATTAAGTGCATCACAGAATACCAGACATTCATGTTTTATTATAATATAAGAGTTCCTGATGCTCTCATCACGTTTTACTGCTTTAAGTTGCATTTCCAACTTTTATGCTCTGAAAAGACGTTTTAGAGTCCAAAAGTGCATTTTGTTGTTGAACACTTGGATTCTATGCTTTCCAGCATTTAGTGCATCACAGAATACCAGACATTCATGTTTCATTATAATATAAGAGTTCCTGATGCTCTCGTCACGTTTTACTGCTTTAAGTTGCATTTCCAGCTTTTATGCTCCGAAAAGACGTTTCAGCCTCAACAGAGTCCAAAAATGCATTTTGTTGTTTCGAACACTTAGATTCTATGATTTCCTGCATTGAATGCATCATATAATACCAGACATTCAAGTTGTACTATATTGTAAGAGTACCTGATGCTCTCATCACGTTTTACTGCTTTAAGTTGCATTTCCAACTTTTATGCTCAGAAAAGACGTTTTAGCCTCAACAGAGTCCAAAAGTGTATTTTGTTGTTGAACACTTAGATTCTATGATTTCCTGCATTGAATGCATCATATAATACCAGACATTCAAGTTGTACTATATTGTAAGAGTACCTGATGCTCTCATCACGTTTTACTGCTTTAAGTTGCATTTCCAGCTTTTATGCTCTGAAAAGACGTTTCAGCCTCAACAGAGTCCAAAAGTGCATATTGTTGTTAAACACTTAGATTCTATGATTTCCTGCATTTAATGCATCATATAATACCAGACATTCAAGTTGTACTATATTGTAAGAGTACCTGATGCTCTCATCACGTTTTACTGATTTAAGTTGCATTTCCAACTTTTATGCTCCGAAAAGACGTTTTAGCCTCAACAGAGTCCAAAAGTGCATTTTGTTGTTGAACACTTAGATTCTATGATTTTCAGCATTTAGTGCATCACAGAATACCAGACATTCATGTTTCATTATTATATGAGAGTTCCTGATGCTCTCGTCACGTTTTACTGCTTTAAGTTGCATTTCCAACTTTTATGCTCCGAAAAGACGTTTCAGCCTCAACAGAGTCCAAAAGTGCATTTTGTTGTTGAACACTTAGATTCTATGATTTCCTGCATTTAATGCATCATATAATACCAGACATTCAAGTTGTACTATATTGTAAGAGTACCTGATGCTCTCATAACGTTTTACTGCTTTAAGTTGCATTTCCAACTTTTATGCTCCGAAAAGACGTTTTAGCCTCAACAGAGTCCAAAAGTGCATTTTGTTGTTGAACACTTAGATTCTATGATTTTCAGCATTTAGTGCATCACATAATACCAAACATTCAATTTTTCATTATAATATAAGAGTTCCTGATGCTCTCATCACGTTTTACTGCTTTAAGTTGCATTTCCAACTTTTATGCTCAGAAAAGACGTTTTAGCCTCAACAGAGTCCAAAAGTGCATTTTGTTGTTGAACACTTAGATCCCATGATTTCCAGCATTTAGTGCATCACAGAATACCAGACATTCATGTTTCATTATAATATAAGAGTACCTGATGCTCTCATCACGTTTTACTGCTTTAAGTTGCATTTCCAACTTTTATGCTCCGAAAAGACGTTTCAGCCTCAATAGAGTCCAAAAGTGCATTTTGTTGTTAAACACTTGGATTCTATGATTTCCAGCATTTAGTGCATCACATAATACCAAACATTCAATTTTTCATTATAATATAAGAGTTCCTGATGCTCTCATCACGTTTTACTGCTTTAAGTTGCATTTCCAACTTTTATGCTCAGAAAAGACGTTTTAGCCTCAACAGAGTCCAAAAGTGCATTTTGTTGTTGAACACTTAGATCCCATGATTTCCAGCATTTAGTGCATCACAGAATACCAGACATTCATGTTTCATTATAATATAAGAGTACCTGATGCTCTCATCACGTTTTACTGCTTTAAGTTGCATTTCCAACTTTTATGCTCCGAAAAGACGTTTCAGCCTCAATAGAGTCCAAAAGTGCATTTTGTTGTTAAACACTTGGATTCTATGATTTCCAGCATTTAGTGCATCACATAATACCAAACATTCAATTTTTCATTATAATATAAGAGTTCCTGATGCTCTCATCACGTTTTACTACTTTAAGTTGCATTTCCAACTTTTATGCTCCGAAAAGACGTTTTAGAGTCCAAAAGTGCATTTTGTTGTTGAACACTTGGATTCTATGCTTTCCAGCATTTAGTGCATCACAGAATACCAGACATTCATGTTTTATTATAATATAAGAGTTCCTGATGCTCTCATCACGTTTTACTGCTTTAAGTTGCATTTCCAACTTTTATGCTCCGAAAAGACGTTTTAGAGTCCAAAAGTGCATTTTGTTGTTGAACACTTGGATTCTATGCTTTCCAGCATTAAGTGCATCACAGAATACCAGACATTCATGTTTTATTATAATATAAGAGTTCCTGATGCTCTCATCACGTTTTACTGCTTTAAGTTGCATTTCCAACTTTTATGCTCCAAAAAGACGTTTTAGAGTCCAAAAGTGCATTTTGTTGTTGAACACTTGGATTCTATGCTTTCCAGCATTTAGTGCATCACAGAATACCAGACATTCATGTTTCATTATAATATAAGAGTTCCTGATGCTCTCATCACGTTTTACTGCTTTAAGTTGCATTTCCAACTTTTATGCTCCGAAAAGACGTTTCAGCCTCAACAGAGTCCAAAAGTGCATTTTGTTGTTGAACACTTAGATTCTATGATTTCCTGCATTTAATGCATCATATAATACCAGACATTCACCTTGTACTATATTGTAGGAGTACCTGATGCTCTCATCGCGTTTTACTGCTTTAAGTTGCATTTCCAACTTTTATGCTCCGAAAAGACGTTTTAGCCTCAACAGAGTCCAAAAGTGCATTTTGTTGTTGAACACTTAGATTCTATGATTTCCAGCATTTAGTGCATCACAGAATACCAGACATTCATGTTTCATTATAATATAAGAGTTCCTGATGCTCTCATCACGTTTTACTGCTTTAAGTTGCATTTCCAACTTGTATGCTCCGAAAAGACGTTTCAGCCTCAACAGAGTCCAAAAGTGCCTTTTGTTGTTGAACACTTAGATTCTATGATTTCCTGCATTTAATGCATCATATAATACCAGACATTCAAGTTGTACTATATTGTAAGAGTACCTGATGCTCTCATAACGTTTTACTGCTTTAAGTTGCATTTCCAACTTTTATGCTCCGAAAAGACGTTTTAGCCTCAACAGAGTCCAAAAGTGCATTTTGTTGTTGAACACTTAGATTCTATGATTTCCAGCATTTAGTGCATCACATAATACCAAACATTCAATTTTTCATTATAATATAAGAGTTCCTGATGCTCTCATCACGTTTTACTGCTTTAAGTTGCATTTCCAACTTTTATGCTCAGAAAAGACGTTTTAGCCTCAACAGAGTCCAAAAGTGCATTTTGTTGTTGAACACTTAGATCCCATGATTTCCAGCATTTAGTGCATCACAGAATACCAGACATTCATGTTTCATTATAATATAAGAGTACCTGATGCTCTCATCACGTTTTACTGCTTTAAGTTGCATTTCCAACTTTTATGCTCCGAAAAGACGTTTCAGCCTCAATAGAGTCCAAAAGTGCATTTTGTTGTTAAACACTTGGATTCTATGATTTCCAGCATTTAGTGCATCACATAATACCAAACATTCAATTTTTCATTATAATATAAGAGTTCCTGATGCTCTCATCACGTTTTACTGCTTTAAGTTGCATTTCCAACTTTTATGCTCCGAAAAGACGTTTTAGAGTCCAAAAGTGCATTTTGTTGTTGAACACTTGGATTCTATGCTTTCCAGCATTTAGTGCATCACAGAATACCAGACATTCATGTTTTATTATAATATAAGAGTTCCTGATGCTCTCATCACGTTTTACTGCTTTAAGTTGCATTTCCAACTTTTATGCTCCGAAAAGACGTTTTAGAGTCCAAAAGTGCATTTTGTTGTTGAACACTTGGATTCTATGCTTTCCAGCATTAAGTGCATCACAGAATACCAGACATTCATGTTTTATTATAATATAAGAGTTCCTGATGCTCTCATCACGTTTTACTGCTTTAAGTTGCATTTCCAACTTTTATGCTCCGAAAAGACGTTTTAGAGTCCAAAAGTGCATTTTGTTGTTGAACACTTGGATTCTATGCTTTCCAGCATTTAGTGCATCACAGAATACCAGACATTCATGTTTCATTATAATATAAGAGTTCCTGATGCTCTCATCACGTTTTACTGCTTTAAGTTGCATTTCCAACTTTTATGCTCCGAAAAGACGTTTTAGAGTCCAAAAGTGCATTTTGTTGTTGAACACTTGGATTCTATGCTTTCCAGCATTAAGTGCATCACAGAATACCAGACATTCATGTTTTATTATAATATAAGAGTTCCTGATGCTCTCATCACGTTTTACTGCTTTAAGTTGCATTTCCAACTTTTATGCTCTGAAAAGACGTTTTAGAGTCCAAAAGTGCATTTTGTTGTTGAACACTTGGATTCTATGCTTTCCAGCATTTAGTGCATCACAGAATACCAGACATTCATGTTTCATTATAATATAAGAGTTCCTGATGCTCTCGTCACGTTTTACTGCTTTAAGTTGCATTTCCAGCTTTTATGCTCCGAAAAGACGTTTCAGCCTCAACAGAGTCCAAAAATGCATTTTGTTGTTTCGAACACTTAGATTCTATGATTTCCTGCATTGAATGCATCATATAATACCAGACATTCAAGTTGTACTATATTGTAAGAGTACCTGATGCTCTCATCACGTTTTACTGCTTTAAGTTGCATTTCCAACTTTTATGCTCAGAAAAGACGTTTTAGCCTCAACAGAGTCCAAAAGTGTATTTTGTTGTTGAACACTTAGATTCTATGATTTCCTGCATTGAATGCATCATATAATACCAGACATTCAAGTTGTACTATATTGTAAGAGTACCTGATGCTCTCATCACGTTTTACTGCTTTAAGTTGCATTTCCAGCTTTTATGCTCTGAAAAGACGTTTCAGCCTCAACAGAGTCCAAAAGTGCATATTGTTGTTAAACACTTAGATTCTATGATTTCCTGCATTTAATGCATCATATAATACCAGACATTCAAGTTGTACTACATTGTAAGAGTACCTGATGCTCTCATCACGTTTTACTGATTTAAGTTGCATTTCCAACTTTTATGCTCCGAAAAGACGTTTTAGCCTCAACAGAGTCCAAAAGTGCATTTTGTTGTTGAACACTTAGATTCTATGATTTTCAGCATTTAGTGCATCACAGAATACCAGACATTCATGTTTCATTATTATATGAGAGTTCCTGATGCTCTCGTCACGTTTTACTGCTTTAAGTTGCATTTCCAACTTTTATGCTCCGAAAAGACGTTTCAGCCTCAACAGAGTCCAAAAGTGCATTTTGTTGTTGAACACTTAGATTCTATGATTTCCTGCATTTAATGCATCATATAATACCAGACATTCAAGTTGTACTATATTGTAAGAGTACCTGATGCTCTCATAACGTTTTACTGCTTTAAGTTGCATTTCCAACTTTTATGCTCCGAAAAGACGTTTTAGCCTCAACAGAGTCCAAAAGTGCATTTTGTTGTTGAACACTTAGATTCTATGATTTCCAGCATTTAGTGCATCACATAATACCAAACATTCAATTTTTCATTATAATATAAGAGTTCCTGATGCTCTCATCACGTTTTACTGCTTTAAGTTGCATTTCCAACTTTTATGCTCAGAAAAGACGTTTTAGCCTCAACAGAGTCCAAAAGTGCATTTTGTTGTTGAACACTTAGATCCCATGATTTCCAGCATTTAGTGCATCACAGAATACCAGACATTCATGTTTCATTATAATATAAGAGTACCTGATGCTCTCATCACGTTTTACTGCTTTAAGTTGCATTTCCAACTTTTATGCTCCGAAAAGACGTTTCAGCCTCAATAGAGTCCAAAAGTGCATTTTGTTGTTAAACACTTGGATTCTATGATTTCCAGCATTTAGTGCATCACATAATACCAAACATTCAATTTTTCATTATAATATAAGAGTACCTGATGCTCTCATCACGTTTTACTGCTTTAAGTTGCATTTCCAACTTTTATGCTCAGAAAAGACGTTTTAGCCTCAACAGAGTCCAAAAGTGCATTTTGTTGTTGAACACTTAGATCCCATGATTTCCAGCATTTAGTGCATCACAGAATACCAGACATTCATGTTTCATTATAATATAAGAGTACCTGATGCTCTCATCACGTTTTACTGCTTTAAGTTGCATTTCCAACTTTTATGCTCCGAAAAGACGTTTCAGCCTCAATAGAGTCCAAAAGTGCATTTTGTTGTTAAACACTTGGATTCTATGATTTCCAGCATTTAGTGCATCACATAATACCAAACATTCAATTTTTCATTATAATATAAGAGTTCCTGATGCTCTCATCACGTTTTACTACTTTAAGTTGCATTTCCAACTTTTATGCTCCGAAAAGACGTTTTAGAGTCCAAAAGTGCATTTTGTTGTTGAACACTTGGATTCTATGCTTTCCAGCATTTAGTGCATCACAGAATACCAGACATTCATGTTTTATTATAATATAAGAGTTCCTGATGCTCTCATCACGTTTTACTGCTTTAAGTTGCATTTCCAACTTTTATGCTCCGAAAAGACGTTTTAGAGTCCAAAAGTGCATTTTGTTGTTGAACACTTGGATTCTATGCTTTCCAGCATTAAGTGCATCACAGAATACCAGACATTCATGTTTTATTATAATATAAGAGTTCCTGATGCTCTCATCACGTTTTACTGCTTTAAGTTGCATTTCCAACTTTTATGCTCCAAAAAGACGTTTTAGAGTCCAAAAGTGCATTTTGTTGTTGAACACTTGGATTCTATGCTTTCCAGCATTTAGTGCATCACAGAATACCAGACATTCATGTTTCATTATAATATAAGAGTTCCTGATGCTCTCATCACGTTTTACTGCTTTAAGTTGCATTTCCAACTTTTATGCTCCGAAAAGACGTTTCAGCCTCAACAGAGTCCAAAAGTGCATTTTGTTGTTGAACACTTAGATTCTATGATTTCCTGCATTTAATGCATCATATAATACCAGACATTCACCTTGTACTATATTGTAGGAGTACCTGATGCTCTCATCGCGTTTTACTGCTTTAAGTTGCATTTCCAACTTTTATGCTCCGAAAAGACGTTTTAGCCTCAACAGAGTCCAAAAGTGCATTTTGTTGTTGAACACTTAGATTCTATGATTTCCAGCATTTAGTGCATCACAGAATACCAGACATTCATGTTTCATTATAATATAAGAGTTCCTGATGCTCTCATCACGTTTTACTGCTTTAAGTTGCATTTCCAACTTGTATGCTCCGAAAAGACGTTTCAGCCTCAACAGAGTCCAAAAGTGCCTTTTGTTGTTGAACACTTAGATTCTATGATTTCCTGCATTTAATGCATCATATAATACCAGACATTCAAGTTGTACTATATTGTAAGAGTACCTGATGCTCTCATAACGTTTTACTGCTTTAAGTTGCATTTCCAACTTTTATGCTCCGAAAAGACGTTTTAGCCTCAACAGAGTCCAAAAGTGCATTTTGTTGTTGAACACTTAGATTCTATGATTTCCAGCATTTAGTGCATCACATAATACCAAACATTCAATTTTTCATTATAATATAAGAGTTCCTGATGCTCTCATCACGTTTTACTGCTTTAAGTTGCATTTCCAACTTTTATGCTCAGAAAAGACGTTTTAGCCTCAACAGAGTCCAAAAGTGCATTTTGTTGTTGAACACTTAGATCCCATGATTTCCAGCATTTAGTGCATCACAGAATACCAGACATTCATGTTTCATTATAATATAAGAGTACCTGATGCTCTCATCACGTTTTACTGCTTTAAGTTGCATTTCCAACTTTTATGCTCCGAAAAGACGTTTCAGCCTCAATAGAGTCCAAAAGTGCATTTTGTTGTTAAACACTTGGATTCTATGATTTCCAGCATTTAGTGCATCACATAATACCAAACATTCAATTTTTCATTATAATATAAGAGTTCCTGATGCTCTCATCACGTTTTACTGCTTTAAGTTGCATTTCCAACTTTTATGCTCCGAAAAGACGTTTTAGAGTCCAAAAGTGCATTTTGTTGTTGAACACTTGGATTCTATGCTTTCCAGCATTTAGTGCATCACAGAATACCAGACATTCATGTTTTATTATAATATAAGAGTTCCTGATGCTCTCATCACGTTTTACTGCTTTAAGTTGCATTTCCAACTTTTATGCTCCGAAAAGACGTTTTAGAGTCCAAAAGTGCATTTTGTTGTTGAACACTTGGATTCTATGCTTTCCAGCATTAAGTGCATCACAGAATACCAGACATTCATGTTTTATTATAATATAAGAGTTCCTGATGCTCTCATCACGTTTTACTGCTTTAAGTTGCATTTCCAACTTTTATGCTCCGAAAAGACGTTTTAGAGTCCAAAAGTGCATTTTGTTGTTGAACACTTGGATTCTATGCTTTCCAGCATTTAGTGCATCACAGAATACCAGACATTCATGTTTCATTATAATATAAGAGTTCCTGATGCTCTCATCACGTTTTACTGCTTTAAGTTGCATTTCCAACTTTTATGCTCCGAAAAGACGTTTCAGCCTCAACAGAGTCCAAAAGTGCATTTTGTTGTTGAACACTTAGATTCTATGATTTCCTGCATTTAATGCATCATATAATACCAGACATTCACCTTGTACTATATTGTAGGAGTACCTGATGCTCTCATCGCGTTTTACTGCTTTAAGTTGCATTTCCAACTTTTATGCTCCGAAAAGACGTTTTAGCCTCAACAGAGTCCAAAAGTGCATTTTGTTGTTGAACACTTAGATTCTATGATTTCCAGCATTTAGTGCATCACAGAATACCAGACATTCATGTTTCATTATAATATAAGAGTTCCTGATGCTCTCATCACGTTTTACTGCTTTAAGTTGCATTTCCAACTTGTATGCTCCGAAAAGACGTTTCAGCCTCAACAGAGTCCAAAAGTGCCTTTTGTTGTTGAACACTTAGATTCTATGATTTCCTGCATTTAATGCATCATATAATACCAGACATTCAAGTTGTACTATATTGTAAGAGTACCTGATGCTCTCATCACGTTTTACTGCTTTTAGTTGCATTTCCAACTTTTATGCTCCGAAAAGACGTTTTAGCCTCAACAGAGTCCAAAAGTGCATTTTGTTGTTGAACACTTAGATTATATGATTTTCAGCATTTAGTGCATCACAGAATACCAGACATCCATGTTTGATCATAATATAAGAGTACCTGATGCTCTCATCACGTTTTACTGCTTTAAGTTGCATTTCCAGCTTTTATGCTCCGAAAAGACGTTTCAGCCTCAACAGAGTCCAAAAGTGCATTTTGTTGTTGAACACTTAGATTCTATGATTTCCAGCATTTAGTGCATCACAGAATACCAGACATTCATGTTTCATTATAATATAAGAGTTCCTGATGCTCTCATCACGTTTTTACTGCTTTAAGTTGCATTTCCAACTTTTATGCTCCGAAAAGACATTTCAGCCTCAACAGAGTCCAAAAATGCATTTTGTTGTTTTGAACACTTAGATTCTATGATTTCCTGCATTTATTGCATCATAGAATACCAGACATTCATGTTTCATTATAACATAAGAGTACCTGATGCTCTCATCACGTTTTACTGCTTTAAGTTGCATTTCCAACATTTATGCTCCGATGAGACGTTTCAGCCTCAATAGAGTCCAAAAGTGCATTTTGTTGTCGAACACTTAGATTCTATGATTTCCTGCATTTATTGCATCACAGAATACCAGACATTCATGTTTCATTATAATATAAGAGTTCCTGATGCTCTCATCACGTTTTACTGCTTTAAGTTGCATTTCCAACTTTTATGCTCCGAAAAGACGTTTCAGCCTCAACAGAGTCTAAAAGTGCATTTTGTTGTCGAACACTTAGATTCTATGACTTCCTGCATTTAATGCATCATAGAATACCAGACATTCAAGTTGTACTATATTGTAAGAGTACCTGATGCTCTCATCACGTTTTACTGCTTTTAGTTGCATTTCCAACGTTTATGCTCCGATGAGACGTTTCAGCCTCAATATCGTCCAAAAGTGCATTTTGTTGTCGAACACTTAGATTCTATGATTTCCTGCATTTAATGTATCATAGAATAATAGACATTCATGTTTCATTATAATATAAGAGTACCTGATGCTCTCATCACGTTTTTACTGCTTTAAGTTGCATTTCCAACTTGTATGCTCCGAAAAGACGTTTCAGCCTCAACAGAGTCCAAAAATGCATTTTGTTGTTTCGAACACTTAGATTCTATGATTTCCTGCATTTATTGCATCATAGAATACCAGACATTCATGTTTCATTATAATATAAGAGTACCTGATGCTCTCATCACGTTTTACTGGTTTAAGTTGCATTTACAACTTGTATGCTCCGAAAAGACGTTTCAGCCTCAATATTGTCCAAAAGTGCATTTTGTTGTCGAACACTTAGATTCTATGATTTCCTGCATTTAATGTATCATAGAATAATAGACATTCATGTTTCATTATAATATAAGAGTACCTGATGCTCTCATCACGTTTTTACTGCTTTAAGTTGCAATTCCAACTTGTATGCTCCGAAAAGACGTTTCAGCCTCAATTTTGTCCAAAAGTGCATTTTGTTGTTGAACACTTAGATTCTATGATTTCCTGCATTTAATGTATCATAGAATACCAGACATTCATGTTTCATTATAATATAAGAGTACCTGATGCTCTCATCACGTTTTTACTGCTTTAAGTTGCATTTCCAACTTGTATGCTCCGAAAAGACGTTTCAGCCTCAACAGAGTCCAAAAATGCATTTTGTTGTTGAACACTTAGATTCTATGATTTCCTGCATTTAATGTATCATAGAATACCAGACATTCATGTTTCATTATAATATAAGAGTACCTGATGCTCTCATCACGTTTTTACTGCTTTAAGTTGCATTTCCAACTTGTATGCTCCGAAAAGACGTTTCAGCCTCAACAGAGTCCAAAAGTGCATTTTGTTGTTGAACACTTAGATTCTATGATTTCCAGCATTTAGTGCATCACAGAATACCAGACATTCATGTTTCATTATAATATAAGAGTTCCTGATGCTCTCATCACGTTTTACTGCTTTAAGTTGCATTTCCAACTTGTATGCTCCGAAAAGACGTTTCAGCCTCAACAGAGTCCAAAAGTGCCTTTTGTTGTTGAACACTTAGATTCTATGATTTCCTGCATTTAATGCATCATATAATACCAGACATTCAAGTTGTACTATATTGTAAGAGTACCTGATGCTCTCATAACGTTTTACTGCTTTAAGTTGCATTTCCAACTTTTATGCTCCGAAAAGACGTTTTAGCCTCAACAGAGTCCAAAAGTGCATTTTGTTGTTGAACACTTAGATTCTATGATTTCCAGCATTTAGTGCATCACATAATACCAAACATTCAATTTTTCATTATAATATAAGAGTTCCTGATGCTCTCATCACGTTTTACTGCTTTAAGTTGCATTTCCAACTTTTATGCTCAGAAAAGACGTTTTAGCCTCAACAGAGTCCAAAAGTGCATTTTGTTGTTGAACACTTAGATCCCATGATTTCCAGCATTTAGTGCATCACAGAATACCAGACATTCATGTTTCATTATAATATAAGAGTACCTGATGCTCTCATCACGTTTTACTGCTTTAAGTTGCATTTCCAACTTTTATGCTCCGAAAAGACGTTTCAGCCTCAATAGAGTCCAAAAGTGCATTTTGTTGTTAAACACTTGGATTCTATGATTTCCAGCATTTAGTGCATCACATAATACCAAACATTCAATTTTTCATTATAATATAAGAGTTCCTGATGCTCTCATCACGTTTTACTGCTTTAAGTTGCATTTCCAACTTTTATGCTCCGAAAAGACGTTTTAGAGTCCAAAAGTGCATTTTGTTGTTGAACACTTGGATTCTATGCTTTCCAGCATTTAGTGCATCACAGAATACCAGACATTCATGTTTTATTATAGTATAAGAGTTCCTGATGCTCTCATCACGTTTTACTGCTTTAAGTTGCATTTCCAACTTTTATGCTCCGAAAAGACGTTTTAGAGTCCAAAAGTGCATTTTGTTGTTGAACACTTGGATTCTATGCTTTCCAGCATTAAGTGCATCACAGAATACCAGACATTCATGTTTTATTATAATATAAGAGTTCCTGATGCTCTCATCACGTTTTACTGCTTTAAGTTGCATTTCCAACTTTTATGCTCCGAAAAGACGTTTTAGAGTCCAAAAGTGCATTTTGTTGTTGAACACTTGGATTCTATGCTTTCCAGCATTTAGTGCATCACAGAATACCAGACATTCATGTTTCATTATAATATAAGAGTTCCTGATGCTCTCATCACGTTTTACTGCTTTAAGTTGCATTTCCAACTTTTATGCTCCGAAAAGACGTTTCAGCCTCAACAGAGTCCAAAAGTGCATTTTGTTGTTGAACACTTAGATTCTATGATTTCCTGCATTTAATGCATCATATAATACCAGACATTCACCTTGTACTATATTGTAGGAGTACCTGATGCTCTCATCGCGTTTTACTGCTTTAAGTTGCATTTCCAACTTTTATGCTCCGAAAAGACGTTTTAGCCTCAACAGAGTCCAAAAGTGCATTTTGTTGTTGAACACTTAGATTCTATGATTTCCAGCATTTAGTGCATCACAGAATACCAGACATTCATGTTTCATTATAATATAAGAGTTCCTGATGCTCTCATCACGTTTTACTGCTTTAAGTTGCATTTCCAACTTGTATGCTCCGAAAAGACGTTTTAGCCTCAACAGAGTCCAAAAGTGCATTTTGTTGTTGAACACTTAGATTCTATGATTTCCTGCATTTAATGCATCATATAATACCAGACATTCAAGTTGTACTATATTGTAAGAGTACCTGATGCTCTCATCACGTTTTACTGCTTTTAGTTGCATTTCCAACTTTTATGCTCCGAAAAGACGTTTTAGCCTCAACAGAGTCCAAAAGTGCATTTTGTTGTTGAACACTTAGATTATATGATTTTCAGCATTTAGTGCATCACAGAATACCAGACATCCATGTTTGATCATAATATAAGAGTACCTGATGCTCTCATCACGTTTTACTGCTTTAAGTTGCATTTCCAGCTTTTATGCTCCGAAAAGACGTTTCAGCCTCAACAGAGTCCAAAAGTGCATTTTGTTGTTGAACACTTAGATTCTATGATTTCCAGCATTTAGTGCATCACAGAATACCAGACATTCATGTTTCATTATAATATAAGAGTTCCTGATGCTCTCATCACGTTTTTACTGCTTTAAGTTGCATTTCCAACTTTTATGCTCCGAAAAGACATTTCAGCCTCAACAGAGTCCAAAAATGCATTTTGTTGTTTTGAACACTTAGATTCTATGATTTCCTGCATTTATTGCATCATAGAATACCAGACATTCATGTTTCATTATAACATAAGAGTACCTGATGCTCTCATCACGTTTTACTGCTTTAAGTTGCATTTCCAACATTTATGCTCCGATGAGACGTTTCAGCCTCAATAGAGTCCAAAAGTGCATTTTGTTGTCGAACACTTAGATTCTATGATTTCCTGCATTTATTGCATCACAGAATACCAGACATTCATGTTTCATTATAATATAAGAGTTCCTGATGCTCTCATCACGTTTTACTGCTTTAAGTTGCATTTCCAACTTTTATGCTCCGAAAAGACGTTTCAGCCTCAACAGAGTCTAAAAGTGCATTTTGTTGTCTAACACTTAGATTCTATGACTTCCTGCATTTAATGCATCATAGAATACCAGACATTCAAGTTGTACTATATTGTAAGAGTACCTGATGCTCTCATCACGTTTTACTGCTTTTAGTTGCATTTCCAACGTTTATGCTCCGATGAGACGTTTCAGCCTCAATATCGTCCAAAAGTGCATTTTGTTGTCGAACACTTAGATTCTATGATTTCCTGCATTTAATGTATCATAGAATAATAGACATTCATGTTTCATTATAATATAAGAGTACCTGATGCTCTCATCACGTTTTTACTGCTTTAAGTTGCATTTCCAACTTGTATGCTCCGAAAAGACGTTTCAGCCTCAACAGAGTCCAAAAATGCATTTTGTTGTTTCGAACACTTAGATTCTATGATTTCCTGCATTTATTGCATCATAGAATACCAGACATTCATGTTTCATTATAATATAAGAGTACCTGATGCTCTCATCACGTTTTACTGGTTTAAGTTGCATTTCCAACTTGTATGCTCCGAAAAGACGTTTCAGCCTCAATATTGTCCAAAAGTGCATTTTGTTGTCGAACACTTAGATTCTATGATTTCCTGCATTTAATGCATCATATAATACCAGACATTCAAGTTGTACTATATTGTAAGAGTACCTGATGCTCTCATAACGTTTTACTGCTTTAAGTTGCATTTCCAACTTTTATGCTCCGAAAAGACGTTTTAGCCTCAACAGAGTCCAAAAGTGCATTTTGTTGTTGAACACTTAGATTCTATGATTTCCAGCATTTAGTGCATCACATAATACCAAACATTCAATTTTTCATTATAATATAAGAGTTCCTGATGCTCTCATCACGTTTTACTGCTTTAAGTTGCATTTCCAACTTTTATGCTCAGAAAAGACGTTTTAGCCTCAACAGAGTCCAAAAGTGCATTTTGTTGTTGAACACTTAGATCCCATGATTTCCAGCATTTAGTGCATCACAGAATACCAGACATTCATGTTTCATTATAATATAAGAGTACCTGATGCTCTCATCACGTTTTACTGCTTTAAGTTGCATTTCCAACTTTTATGCTCCGAAAAGACGTTTCAGCCTCAATAGAGTCCAAAAGTGCATTTTGTTGTTAAACACTTGGATTCTATGATTTCCAGCATTTAGTGCATCACATAATACCAAACATTCAATTTTTCATTATAATATAAGAGTTCCTGATGCTCTCATCACGTTTTACTGCTTTAAGTTGCATTTCCAACTTTTATGCTCCGAAAAGACGTTTTAGAGTCCAAAAGTGCATTTTGTTGTTGAACACTTGGATTCTATGCTTTCCAGCATTTAGTGCATCACAGAATACCAGACATTCATGTTTTATTATAATATAAGAGTTCCTGATGCTCTCATCACGTTTTACTGCTTTAAGTTGCATTTCCAACTTTTATGCTCCGAAAAGACGTTTTAGAGTCCAAAAGTGCATTTTGTTGTTGAACACTTGGATTCTATGCTTTCCAGCATTAAGTGCATCACAGAATACCAGACATTCATGTTTTATTATAATATAAGAGTTCCTGATGCTCTCATCACGTTTTACTGCTTTAAGTTGCATTTCCAACTTTTATGCTCCGAAAAGATGTTTTAGAGTCCAAAAGTGCATTTTGTTGTTGAACACTTGGATTCTATGCTTTCCAGCATTTAGTGCATCACAGAATACCAGACATTCATGTTTCATTATAATATAAGAGTTCCTGATGCTCTCATCACGTTTTACTGCTTTAAGTTGCATTTCCAACTTTTATGCTCCGAAAAGACGTTTTAGAGTCCAAAAGTGCATTTTGTTGTTGAACACTTGGATTCTATGCTTTCCAGCATTAAGTGCATCACAGAATACCAGACATTCATGTTTTATTATAATATAAGAGTTCCTGATGCTCTCATCACGTTTTACTGCTTTAAGTTGCATTTCCAACTTTTATGCTCTGAAAAGACGTTTTAGAGTCCAAAAGTGCATTTTGTTGTTGAACACTTGGATTCTATGCTTTCCAGCATTTAGTGCATCACAGAATACCAGACATTCATGTTTCATTATAATATAAGAGTTCCTGATGCTCTCGTCACGTTTTACTGCTTTAAGTTGCATTTCCAGCTTTTATGCTCCGAAAAGACGTTTCAGCCTCAACAGAGTCCAAAAATGCATTTTGTTGTTTCGAACACTTAGATTCTATGATTTCCTGCATTGAATGCATCATATAATACCAGACATTCAAGTTGTACTATATTGTAAGAGTACCTGATGCTCTCATCACGTTTTACTGCTTTAAGTTGCATTTCCAACTTTTATGCTCAGAAAAGACGTTTTAGCCTCAACAGAGTCCAAAAGTGTATTTTGTTGTTGAACACTTAGATTCTATGATTTCCTGCATTGAATGCATCATATAATACCAGACATTCAAGTTGTACTATATTGTAAGAGTACCTGATGCTCTCATCACGTTTTACTGCTTTAAGTTGCATTTCCAACTTTTATGCTCAGAAAAGACGTTTTAGCCTCAACAGAGTCCAAAAGTGTATTTTGTTGTTGAACACTTAGATTCTATGATTTCCTGCATTGAATGCATCATATAATACCAGACATTCAAGTTGTACTATATTGTAAGAGTACCTGATGCTCTCATCACGTTTTACTGCTTTAAGTTGCATTTCCAGCTTTTATGCTCTGAAAAGACGTTTCAGCCTCAACAGAGTCCAAAAGTGCATATTGTTGTTAAACACTTAGATTCTATGATTTCCTGCATTTAATGCATCATATAATACCAGACATTCAAGTTGTACTATATTGTAAGAGTACCTGATGCTCTCATCACGTTTTACTGATTTAAGTTGCATTTCCAACTTTTATGCTCCGAAAAGACGTTTTAGCCTCAACAGAGTCCAAAAGTGCATTTTGTTGTTGAACACTAAGATTCTATGATTTTCAGCATTTAGTGCATCACAGAATACCAGACATTCATGTTTCATTATTATATGAGAGTTCCTGATGCTCTCGTCACGTTTTACTGCTTTAAGTTGCATTTCCAACTTTTATGCTCCGAAAAGACGTTTCAGCCTCAACAGAGTCCAAAAGTGCATTTTGTTGTTGAACACTTAGATTCTATGATTTCCTGCATTTAATGCATCATATAATACCAGACATTCAAGTTGTACTATATTGTAAGAGTACCTGATGCTCTCATAACGTTTTACTGCTTTAAGTTGCATTTCCAACTTTTATGCTCCGAAAAGACGTTTTAGCCTCAACAGAGTCCAAAAGTGCATTTTGTTGTTGAACACTTAGATTCTATGATTTCCAGCATTTAGTGCATCACATAATACCAAACATTCAATTTTTCATTATAATATAAGAGTTCCTGATGCTCTCATCACGTTTTACTGCTTTAAGTTGCATTTCCAACTTTTATGCTCAGAAAAGACGTTTTAGCCTCAACAGAGTCCAAAAGTGCATTTTGTTGTTGAACACTTAGATCCCATGATTTCCAGCATTTAGTGCATCACAGAATACCAGACATTCATGTTTCATTATAATATAAGAGTACCTGATGCTCTCATCACGTTTTACTGCTTTAAGTTGCATTTCCAACTTTTATGCTCCGAAAAGACGTTTCAGCCTCAATAGAGTCCAAAAGTGCATTTTGTTGTTAAACACTTGGATTCTATGATTTCCAGCATTTAGTGCATCACATAATACCAAACATTCAATTTTTCATTATAATATAAGAGTTCCTGATGCTCTCATCACGTTTTACTGCTTTAAGTTGCATTTCCAACTTTTATGCTCAGAAAAGACGTTTTAGCCTCAACAGAGTCCAAAAGTGCATTTTGTTGTTGAACACTTAGATCCCATGATTTCCAGCATTTAGTGCATCACAGAATACCAGACATTCATGTTTCATTATAATATAAGAGTACCTGATGCTCTCATCACGTTTTACTGCTTTAAGTTGCATTTCCAACTTTTATGCTCCGAAAAGACGTTTCAGCCTCAATAGAGTCCAAAAGTGCATTTTGTTGTTAAACACTTGGATTCTATGATTTCCAGCATTTAGTGCATCACATAATACCAAACATTCAATTTTTCATTATAATATAAGAGTTCCTGATGCTCTCATCACGTTTTACTACTTTAAGTTGCATTTCCAACTTTTATGCTCCGAAAAGACGTTTTAGAGTCCAAAAGTGCATTTTGTTGTTGAACACTTGGATTCTATGCTTTCCAGCATTTAGTGCATCACAGAATACCAGACATTCATGTTTTATTATAATATAAGAGTTCCTGATGCTCTCATCACGTTTTACTGCTTTAAGTTGCATTTCCAACTTTTATGCTCCGAAAAGACGTTTTAGAGTCCAAAAGTGCATTTTGTTGTTGAACACTTGGATTCTATGCTTTCCAGCATTAAGTGCATCACAGAATACCAGACATTCATGTTTTATTATAATATAAGAGTTCCTGATGCTCTCATCACGTTTTACTGCTTTAAGTTGCATTTCCAACTTTTATGCTCCAAAAAGACGTTTTAGAGTCCAAAAGTGCATTTTGTTGTTGAACACTTGGATTCTATGCTTTCCAGCATTTAGTGCATCACAGAATACCAGACATTCATGTTTCATTATAATATAAGAGTTCCTGATGCTCTCATCACGTTTTACTGCTTTAAGTTGCATTTCCAACTTTTATGCTCCGAAAAGACGTTTCAGCCTCAACAGAGTCCAAAAGTGCATTTTGTTGTTGAACACTTAGATTCTATGATTTCCTGCATTTAATGCATCATATAATACCAGACATTCACCTTGTACTATATTGTAGGAGTACCTGATGCTCTCATCGCGTTTTACTGCTTTAAGTTGCATTTCCAACTTTTATGCTCCGAAAAGACGTTTTAGCCTCAACAGAGTCCAAAAGTGCATTTTGTTGTTGAACACTTAGATTCTATGATTTCCAGCATTTAGTGCATCACAGAATACCAGACATTCATGTTTCATTATAATATAAGAGTTCCTGATGCTCTCATCACGTTTTACTGCTTTAAGTTGCATTTCCAACTTGTATGCTCCGAAAAGACGTTTCAGCCTCAACAGAGTCCAAAAGTGCCTTTTGTTGTTGAACACTTAGATTCTATGATTTCCTGCATTTAATGCATCATATAATACCAGACATTCAAGTTGTACTATATTGTAAGAGTACCTGATGCTCTCATAACGTTTTACTGCTTTAAGTTGCATTTCCAACTTTTATGCTCCGAAAAGACGTTTTAGCCTCAACAGAGTCCAAAAGTGCATTTTGTTGTTGAACACTTAGATTCTATGATTTCCAGCATTTAGTGCATCACATAATACCAAACATTCAATTTTTCATTATAATATAAGAGTTCCTGATGCTCTCATCACGTTTTACTGCTTTAAGTTGCATTTCCAACTTTTATGCTCAGAAAAGACGTTTTAGCCTCAACAGAGTCCAAAAGTGCATTTTGTTGTTGAACACTTAGATCCCATGATTTCCAGCATTTAGTGCATCACAGAATACCAGACATTCATGTTTCATTATAATATAAGAGTACCTGATGCTCTCATCACGTTTTACTGCTTTAAGTTGCATTTCCAACTTTTATGCTCCGAAAAGACGTTTCAGCCTCAATAGAGTCCAAAAGTGCATTTTGTTGTTAAACACTTGGATTCTATGATTTCCAGCATTTAGTGCATCACATAATACCAAACATTCAATTTTTCATTATAATATAAGAGTTCCTGATGCTCTCATCACGTTTTACTGCTTTAAGTTGCATTTCCAACTTTTATGCTCCGAAAAGACGTTTTAGAGTCCAAAAGTGCATTTTGTTGTTGAACACTTGGATTCTATGCTTTCCAGCATTTAGTGCATCACAGAATACCAGACATTCATGTTTTATTATAATATAAGAGTTCCTGATGCTCTCATCACGTTTTACTGCTTTAAGTTGCATTTCCAACTTTTATGCTCCGAAAAGACGTTTTAGAGTCCAAAAGTGCATTTTGTTGTTGAACACTTGGATTCTATGCTTTCCAGCATTAAGTGCATCACAGAATACCAGACATTCATGTTTTATTATAATATAAGAGTTCCTGATGCTCTCATCACGTTTTACTGCTTTAAGTTGCATTTCCAACTTTTATGCTCCGAAAAGACGTTTTAGAGTCCAAAAGTGCATTTTGTTGTTGAACACTTGGATTCTATGCTTTCCAGCATTTAGTGCATCACAGAATACCAGACATTCATGTTTCATTATAATATAAGAGTTCCTGATGCTCTCATCACGTTTTACTGCTTTAAGTTGCATTTCCAACTTTTATGCTCCGAAAAGACGTTTCAGCCTCAACAGAGTCCAAAAGTGCATTTTGTTGTTGAACACTTAGATTCTATGATTTCCTGCATTTAATGCATCATATAATACCAGACATTCACCTTGTACTATATTGTAGGAGTACCTGATGCTCTCATCGCGTTTTACTGCTTTAAGTTGCATTTCCAACTTTTATGCTCCGAAAAGACGTTTTAGCCTCAACAGAGTCCAAAAGTGCATTTTGTTGTTGAACACTTAGATTCTATGATTTCCAGCATTTAGTGCATCACAGAATACCAGACATTCATGTTTCATTATAATATAAGAGTTCCTGATGCTCTCATCACGTTTTACTGCTTTAAGTTGCATTTCCAACTTGTATGCTCCGAAAAGACGTTTCAGCCTCAACAGAGTCCAAAAGTGCCTTTTGTTGTTGAACACTTAGATTCTATGATTTCCTGCATTTAATGCATCATATAATACCAGACATTCAAGTTGTACTATATTGTAAGAGTACCTGATGCTCTCATCACGTTTTACTGCTTTTAGTTGCATTTCCAACTTTTATGCTCCGAAAAGACGTTTTAGCCTCAACAGAGTCCAAAAGTGCATTTTGTTGTTGAACACTTAGATTATATGATTTTCAGCATTTAGTGCATCACAGAATACCAGACATCCATGTTTGATCATAATATAAGAGTACCTGATGCTCTCATCACGTTTTACTGCTTTAAGTTGCATTTCCAGCTTTTATGCTCCGAAAAGACGTTTCAGCCTCAACAGAGTCCAAAAGTGCATTTTGTTGTTGAACACTTAGATTCTATGATTTCCAGCATTTAGTGCATCACAGAATACCAGACATTCATGTTTCATTATAATATAAGAGTTCCTGATGCTCTCATCACGTTTTTACTGCTTTAAGTTGCATTTCCAACTTTTATGCTCCGAAAAGACATTTCAGCCTCAACAGAGTCCAAAAATGCATTTTGTTGTTTTGAACACTTAGATTCTATGATTTCCTGCATTTATTGCATCATAGAATACCAGACATTCATGTTTCATTATAACATAAGAGTACCTGATGCTCTCATCACGTTTTACTGCTTTAAGTTGCATTTCCAACATTTATGCTCCGATGAGACGTTTCAGCCTCAATAGAGTCCAAAAGTGCATTTTGTTGTCGAACACTTAGATTCTATGATTTCCTGCATTTATTGCATCACAGAATACCAGACATTCATGTTTCATTATAATATAAGAGTTCCTGATGCTCTCATCACGTTTTACTGCTTTAAGTTGCATTTCCAACTTTTATGCTCCGAAAAGACGTTTCAGCCTCAACAGAGTCTAAAAGTGCATTTTGTTGTCGAACACTTAGATTCTATGACTTCCTGCATTTAATGCATCATAGAATACCAGACATTCAAGTTGTACTATATTGTAAGAGTACCTGATGCTCTCATCACGTTTTACTGCTTTTAGTTGCATTTCCAACGTTTATGCTCCGATGAGACGTTTCAGCCTCAATATCGTCCAAAAGTGCATTTTGTTGTCGAACACTTAGATTCTATGATTTCCTGCATTTAATGTATCATAGAATAATAGACATTCATGTTTCATTATAATATAAGAGTACCTGATGCTCTCATCACGTTTTTACTGCTTTAAGTTGCATTTCCAACTTGTATGCTCCGAAAAGACGTTTCAGCCTCAACAGAGTCCAAAAATGCATTTTGTTGTTTCGAACACTTAGATTCTATGATTTCCTGCATTTATTGCATCATAGAATACCAGACATTCATGTTTCATTATAATATAAGAGTACCTGATGCTCTCATCACGTTTTACTGGTTTAAGTTGCATTTACAACTTGTATGCTCCGAAAAGACGTTTCAGCCTCAATATTGTCCAAAAGTGCATTTTGTTGTCGAACACTTAGATTCTATGATTTCCTGCATTTAATGTATCATAGAATAATAGACATTCATGTTTCATTATAATATAAGAGTACCTGATGCTCTCATCACGTTTTTACTGCTTTAAGTTGCAATTCCAACTTGTATGCTCCGAAAAGACGTTTCAGCCTCAATTTTGTCCAAAAGTGCATTTTGTTGTTGAACACTTAGATTCTATGATTTCCTGCATTTAATGTATCATAGAATACCAGACATTCATGTTTCATTATAATATAAGAGTACCTGATGCTCTCATCACGTTTTTACTGCTTTAAGTTGCATTTCCAACTTGTATGCTCCGAAAAGACGTTTCAGCCTCAACAGAGTCCAAAAATGCATTTTGTTGTTTCGAACACTTAGATTATGATTTCCTGCATTTAATGTATCATAGAATACCAGACATTCATGTTTCATTATAATATAAGAGTACCTGATGCTCTCATCACGTTTTTACTGCTTTAAGTTGCATTTCCAACTTGTATGCTCCGAAAAGACGTTTCAGCCTCAACAGAGTCCAAAAGTGCATTTTGTTGTTGAACACTTAGATTCTATGATTTCCAGCATTTAGTGCATCACAGAATACCAGACATTCATGTTTCATTATAATATAAGAGTTCCTGATGCTCTCATCACGTTTTACTGCTTTAAGTTGCATTTCCAACTTGTATGCTCCGAAAAGACGTTTCAGCCTCAACAGAGTCCAAAAGTGCCTTTTGTTGTTGAACACTTAGATTCTATGATTTCCTGCATTTAATGCATCATATAATACCAGACATTCAAGTTGTACTATATTGTAAGAGTACCTGATGCTCTCATCACGTTTTACTGCTTTAAGTTGCATTTCCAACTTTTATGCTCCGAAAAGACGTTTTAGCCTCAACAGAGTCCAAAAGTGCATTTTGTTGTTGAACACTTAGATTCTATGATTTCCAGCATTTAGTGCATCACATAATACCAAACATTCAATTTTTCATTATAATATAAGAGTTCCTGATGCTCTCATCACGTTTTACTGCTTTAAGTTGCATTTCCAACTTTTATGCTCCGAAAAGACGTTTTAGCCTCAACAGAGTCCAAAAGTGCATTTTGTTGTTGAACACTTAGATCCCATGATTTCCAGCATTTAGTGCATCACAGAATACCAGACATTCATGTTTCATTATAATATAAGAGTACCTGATGCTCTCATCACGTTTTACTGCTTTAAGTTGCATTTCCAACTTTTATGCTCCGAAAAGACGTTTCAGCCTCAATAGAGTCCAAAAGTGCATTTTGTTGTTAAACACTTGGATTCTATGATTTCCAGCATTTAGTGCATCACATAATACCAAACATTAAATTTTTCATTATAATATAAGAGTTCCTGATGCTCTCATCACGTTTTACTGCTTTAAGTTGCATTTCCAACTTTTATGCTCCGAAAAGACGTTTTAGAGTCCAAAAGTGCATTTTGTTGTTGAACACTTGGATTCTATGCTTTCCAGCATTTAGTGCATCACAGAATACCAGACATTCATGTTTCATTATAATATAAGAGTTCCTGATGCTCTCATCACGTTTTACTGCTTTAAGTTGCATTTCCAACTTTTATGCTCCGAAAAGACGTTTTAGAGTCCAAAAGTGCATTTTGTTGTTGAACACTTGGATTCTATGCTTTCCAGCATTAAGTGCATCACAGAATACCAGACATTCATGTTTTATTATAATATAAGAGTTCCTGATGCTCTCATCACGTTTTACTGCTTTAAGTTGCATTTCCAACTTTTATGCTCCGAAAAGACGTTTTAGAGTCCAAAAGTGCATTTTGTTGTTGAACACTTGGATTCTATGCTTTCCAGCATTTAGTGCATCACAGAATACCAGACATTCATGTTTCATTATAATATAAGAGTTCCTGATGCTCTCATCACGTTTTACTGCTTTAAGTTGCATTTCCAACTTTTATGCTCCGAAAAGACGTTTTAGCCTCAACAGAGTCCAAAAGTGCATTTTGTTGTTGAACACTTAGATTCTATGATTTCCTGCATTTAATGCATCATATAATACCAGACATTCACCTTGTACTATATTGTAGGAGTACCTGATGCTCTCATCGCGTTTTACTGCTTTAAGTTGCATTTCCAACTTTTATGCTCCGAAAAGACGTTTTAGCCTCAACAGAGTCCAAAAGTGCATTTTGTTGTTGAACACTTAGATTCTATGATTTCCAGCATTTAGTGCATCACAGAATACCAGACATTCATGTTTCATTATAATATAAGAGTTCCTGATGCTCTCATCACGTTTTACTGCTTTAAGTTGCATTTCCAACTTGTATGCTCCGAAAAGACGTTTCAGCCTCAACAGAGTCCAAAAGTGCCTTTTGTTGTTGAACACTTAGATTCTATGATTTCCTGCATTTAATGCATCATATAATACCAGACATTCAAGTTGTACTATATTGTAAGAGTACCTGATGCTCTCATCACGTTTTACTGCTTTTAGTTGCATTTCCAACTTTTATGCTCCGAAAAGACGTTTTAGCCTCAACAGAGTCCAAAAGTGCATTTTGTTGTTGAACACTTAGATTATATGATTTTCAGCATTTAGTGCATCACAGAATACCAGACATCCATGTTTGATCATAATATAAGAGTACCTGATGCTCTCATCACGTTTTACTGCTTTAAGTTGCATTTCCAACTTGTATGCTCCGAAAAGACGTTTCAGCCTCAACAGAGTCCAAAAGTGCATTTTGTTGTTGAACACTTAGATTCTATGATTTCCAGCATTTAGTGCATCACAGAATACCAGACATTCATGTTTCATTATAATATAAGAGTTCCTGATGCTCTCATCACGTTTTTACTGCTTTAAGTTGCATTTCCAACTTTTATGCTCCGAAAAGACATTTCAGCCTCAACAGAGTCCAAAAATGCATTTTGTTGTTTTGAACACTTAGATTCTATGATTTCCTGCATTTATTGCATCATAGAATACCAGACATTCATGTTTCATTATAACATAAGAGTACCTGATGCTCTCATCACGTTTTACTGCTTTAAGTTGCATTTCCAACATTTATGCTCCGATGAGACGTTTCAGCCTCAATAGAGTCCAAAAGTGCATTTTGTTGTCGAACACTTAGATTCTATGATTTCCTGCATTTATTGCATCACAGAATACCAGACATTCATGTTTCATTATAATATAAGAGTTCCTGATGCTCTCATCACGTTTTACTGCTTTAAGTTGCATTTCCAACTTTTATGCTCCGAAAAGACGTTTCAGCCTCAACAGAGTCTAAAAGTGCATTTTGTTGTCGAACACTTAGATTCTATGACTTCCTGCATTTAATGCATCATAGAATACCAGACATTCAAGTTGTACTATATTGTAAGAGTACCTGATGCTCTCATCACGCTTTACTGCTTTTAGTTGCATTTCCAACGTTTATGCTCCGATGAGACGTTTCAGCCTCAATATCGTCCAAAAGTGCATTTTGTTGTCGAACACTTAGATTCTATGATTTCCTGCATTTAATGTATCATAGAATAATAGACATTCATGTTTCATTATAATATAAGAGTACCTGATGCTCTCATCACGTTTTTACTGCTTTAAGTTGCATTTCCAACTTGTATGCTCCGAAAAGACGTTTCAGCCTCAACAGAGTCCAAAAATGCATTTTGTTGTTTCGAACACTTAGATTCTATGATTTCCTGCATTTATTGCATCATAGAATACCAGACATTCATGTTTCATTATAATATAAGAGTACCTGATGCTCTCATCACGTTTTACTGGTTTAAGTTGCATTTACAACTTGTATGCTCCGAAAAGACGTTTCAGCCTCAATATTGTCCAAAAGTGCATTTTGTTGTCGAACACTTAGATTCTATGATTTCCTGCATTTAATGTATCATAGAATAATAGACATTCATGTTTCATTATAATATAAGAGTACCTGATGCTCTCATCACGTTTTTACTGCTTTAAGTTGCAATTCCAACTTGTATGCTCCGAAAAGACGTTTCAGCCTCAATTTTGTCCAAAAGTGCATTTTGTTGTTGAACACTTAGATTCTATGATTTCCTGCATTTAATGTATCATAGAATACCAGACATTCATGTTTCATTATAATATAAGAGTACCTGATGCTCTCATCACGTTTTTACTGCTTTAAGTTGCATTTCCAACTTGTATGCTCCGAAAAGACGTTTCAGCCTCAACAGAGTCCAAAAATGCATTTTGTTGTTTCGAACACTTAGATTCTATGATTTCCTGCATTTATTGCATCATAGAATACCAGACATTCATGTTTCATTATAATATAAGAGTTCCTGATGCTCTCATCACGTTTTACTGCTTTAAGTTGCATTTCCAACTTTTATGCTCCGAAAAGACGTTTCAGCCTCAACAGAGTCCAAAAGTGCATTTTGTTGTCGAACACTTAGATTCTATGACTTCCTGCATTTAATGCATCATAGAATACCAGACATTCAAGTTGTACTATATTGTAAGAGTACCTGATGCTCTCATCACGTTTTACTGCTTTTAGTTGCATTTCCAACGTTTATGCTCCGATGAGACGTTTCAGCCTCAATATCGTCCAAAAGTGCATTTTGTTGTCGAACACTTAGATTCTATGATTTCCTGCATTTAATGTGTCATAGAATAATAGACATTCATGTTTCATTATAATATAAGAGTACCTGATGCTCTCATCACGTTTTTACTGCTTTAAGTTGCATTTCCAACTTGTATGCTCCGAAAAGACGTTTCAGCCTCAACAGAGTCCAAAAATGCATTTTGTTGTTTCGAACACTTAGATTCTATGATTTCCTGCATTTATTGCATCATAGAATACCAGACATTCATGTTTCATTATAATATAAGAGTACCTGATGCTCTCATCACGTTTTACTGGTTTAAGTTGCATTTACAACTTGTATGCTCCGAAAAGACGTTTCAGCCTCAATATTGTCCAAAAGTGCATTTTGTTGTCGAACACTTAGATTCTATGATTTCCTGCATTTAATGTATCATAGAATAATAGACATTCATGTTTCATTATAATATAAGAGTACCTGATGCTCTCATCACGTTTTTACTGCTTTAAGTTGCAATTCCAACTTGTATGCTCCGAAAAGACGTTTCAGCCTCAATTTTGTCCAAAAGTGCATTTTGTTGTTGAACACTTAGATTCTATGATTTCCTGCATTTAATGTATCATAGAATACCAGACATTCATGTTTCATTATAATATAAGAGTACCTGATGCTCTCATCACGTTTTTACTGCTTTAAGTTGCATTTCCAACTTGTATGCTCCGAAAAGACGTTTCAGCCTCAACAGAGTCCAAAAATGCATTTTGTTGTTTCGAACACTTAGATTCTATGATTTCCTGCATTTATTGCATCATAGAATACCAGACATTCATGTTTCATTATAATATAAGAGTTCCTGATGCTCTCATCACGTTTTACTGCTTTAAGTTGCATTTCCAACTTTTATGCTCCGAAAAGACGTTTCAGCCTCAACAGAGTCCAAAAGTGCATTTTGTTGTCGAACACTTAGATTCTATGACTTCCTGCATTTAATGCATCATAGAATACCAGACATTCAAGTTGTACTATATTGTAAGAGTACCTGATGCTCTCATCACGTTTTACTGCTTTTAGTTGCATTTCCAACGTTTATGCTCCGATGAGACGTTTCAGCCTCAATATCGTCCAAAAGTGCATTTTGTTGTCGAACACTTAGATTCTATGATTTCCTGCATTTAATGTGTCATAGAATAATAGACATTCATGTTTCATTATAATATAAGAGTACCTGATGCTCTCATCACGTTTTTACTGCTTTAAGTTGCATTTCCAACTTGTATGCTCCGAAAAAACGTTTCAGCCTCAACAGAGTCCAAAAATGCATTTTGTTGTTTCGAACACTTAGATTCTATGATTTCCTGCATTTATTGCATCATAGAATACCAGACATTCATGTTTCATTATAATATAAGAGTACCTGATGCTCTCATCACGTTTTACTGGTTTAAGTTGCATTTACAACTTGTATGCTCCGAAATGACGTTTCAGCCTCAATATTGTCCAAAAGTGCATTTTGTTGTCGAACACTTAGATTCTATGATTTCCTGCATTTAATGTATCATAGAATACCAGACATTCAAGTTGTACTAGATTGTAAGAGTACCTGATGCTCTCATCACGTTTTACTGCTTTAAGTTGCATTTCCAACTTTTGTGCTCCGAAAAGACGTTTCAGCCTCAATGTTGTCCAAAAGTGCATTTTGTTGTCGAACACTTAGATTCTATGATTTCCTGCATTTAATGTATCATAGAATAATAGACATTCATGTTTCATTATAATATAAGAGTACCTGATGCTCTCATCACGTTTTTACTGCTTTAAGTTGCATTTCCAACTTGTATGCTCCGAAAAGACGTTTCAGCCTCAACAGAGTCCAAAAATGCATTTTGTTGTTTCGAACACTTAGATTCTATGATTTCCTGCATTTATTGCATCATAGAATACCAGACATTCATGTTTCATTATAATATAAGAGTACCTGATGCTCTCATCATGTTTTACTGGTTTAAGTTGCATTTACAACTTGTATGCTCCGAAAAGACGTTTCAGCCTCAATATTGTCCAAAAGTGCATTTTGTTGTCGAACACTTAGATTCTATGATTTCCTGCATTTAATGTATCATAGAATAATAGACATTCATGTTTCATTATAATATAAGAGTACCTGATGCTCTCATCACGTTTTACTGCTTTAAGTTGCATTTCCAACTTTTATGCTCCGAAAAGACGTTTCAGCCTCAACAGAGTCCAAAAGTGCATTTTGTTGTCGAAGACTTAGATTCTATGATTTCCTGCATTTAATGTACCATAGAAAAATAGACATTCATGTTTCATTATATTATAAGAGTACCTGATGCTCTCATCACGTTTTACTGCTTTAAGTTGCATTTCCAACTTTTATGCTCCGAAAAGACATTTTAGCCTCAACAGAGTCCAAAAATGCATTTTGTTGTTTCGAACACTTAGATTCTATGATTTCCTGCATTTATTGCATCATAGAATACCAGACATTCATGTTTCATTATAACATAAGAGTACCTGATGCTCTCATCACGTTTTACTGCTTTTAGTTGCATTTCCAACTTTTATGCTCCGAAAAGACGTTTCAGCCTCAACAGAGTCCAAAAGTGCATTTTGTTGTCGAACACTTAGATTCTATGATTTCCTGCATTTAATGTATCATAGAGTACGAGACATTCATATTTCATTACAATATAAGAGTACATGATGCTCTCATCACGTTTTTACTGCTTTAAGTTGCATTTCCAACTTTTATGCTCCGAAAAGACATTTCAGCCTCAATAGAGTCCAAAAGTGCATTTTGTTGTCGAACACTTAGATTCTATGATTTTCTGCATTTTAATGCATCATAAAATACCAGACATTCATGTTTCATTATAATATAAGAGTACCTGATGCTGTCATCACGTTTTACTGGTTTAAGATGCATTTACAACTTGTATGCTCCGAAAAGACGTTTCAGCCTCAATATTGTCCAAAAGTGCATTTTGTTGTCGAACACTTAGATTCTATGATTTCCTGCATTAAATGTATCATAGAATACCAGACATTCATGTTTCATTATAATATAAGAGTACCTGATACTCTCATCACGTTTTTACTGCTTTAAGTTGCATTTCCAACTTGTATGCTCCGAAAAGACGTTTCAGCCTCAACAGAGTCCAAAAATGCATTTTGTTATTTCGAACACTTAGATTCTATGATTTTCTGCATTTTAATGCATCATAGAATACCAGACATTCATGTTTCATTATAATATAAGAGTACCTGATGCTCTCATCACGTTTTACTGGTTTAAGTTGCATTTACAACTTGTATGCTCCGAAAAGACGTTTCAGCCTCAACAGAGTCCAAAAATGCATTTTGTTGTTTCGGACACTTAGATTCTATGATTTCCTGCATTTATTGCATCATAGAATACCAGTTATTCATGTTTCATTATAACATAAGAGTACCTGATGCTCTCATCACGTTTTACTGCTTTAAGTTGCATTTCCAACTTTTATGCTCCGAAAAGACCTTTCAGCCTCAACATAGTCCAAAAGTACATTTTGTTGTCGAACACTTAGATTCTATGATTTCCTGCATTTAATGTATCATAGAGTACGAGACATTCATATTTCATTATAATATAAGAGTACCTGATGCTCTCATCATGTTTTTACTGCTTTAAGTTGCATTTCCAACTTTTATGCTCCGAAAAGACGTTTCAGCCTCAACAGAGTCCAAAAATGCATTTTGTTGTTTCGAACACTTAGATTCTATGATTTCCTGCATTTATTGCATCATAGAATACCAGACATTCATGTTTCATTATAATATAAGAGTACCTGATGCTCTCATCACGTTTTACTGGTTTAAGTTGCATTTACAACTTGTATGCTCCGAAAAGACGTTTCAGCCTCAATATTGTCCAAAAGTGCATTTTGTTGTCGAACACTTAGATTCTATGATTTCCTGCATTTAATGTATCATAGAATAATAGACATTCATGTTTCATTATAATATAAGAGTACCTGATGCTCTCATCACGTTTTACTGCTTTAAGTTGCATTTCCAACTTTTATGCTCCGAAAAGACGTTTCAGCCTCAACAGAGTCCAAAAGTGCATTTTGTTGTCGAACACTTAGATTCTATGACTTCCTGCATTTAATGCATCATAGAATACCAGACATTCAAGTTGTACTATATTGTAAGAGTACCTGATGCTCTCATCACGTTTTACTGCTTTTAGTTGCATTTCCAACGTTTATGCTCCGATGAGACGTTTCAGCCTCAATATCGTCCAAAAGTGCATTTTGTTGTCGAACACTTAGATTCTATGATTTCCTGCATTTAATGTGTCATAGAATAATAGACATTCATGTTTCATTATAATATAAGAGTACCTGATGCTCTCATCACGTTTTTACTGCTTTAAGTTGCATTTCCAACTTGTATGCTCCGAAAAAACGTTTCAGCCTCAACAGAGTCCAAAAATGCATTTTGTTGTTTCGAACACTTAGATTCTATGATTTCCTGCATTTATTGCATCATAGAATACCAGACATTCATGTTTCATTATAATATAAGAGTACCTGATGCTCTCATCACGTTTTACTGGTTTAAGTTGCATTTACAACTTGTATGCTCCGAAATGACGTTTCAGCCTCAATATTGTCCAAAAGTGCATTTTGTTGTCGAACACTTAGATTCTATGATTTCCTGCATTTAATGTATCATAGAATACCAGACATTCAAGTTGTACTAGATTGTAAGAGTACCTGATGCTCTCATCACGTTTTACTGCTTTAAGTTGCATTTCCAACTTTTGTGCTCCGAAAAGACGTTTCAGCCTCAATGTTGTCCAAAAGTGCATTTTGTTGTCGAACACTTAGATTCTATGATTTCCTGCATTTAATGTATCATAGAATAATAGACATTCATGTTTCATTATAATATAAGAGTACCTGATGCTCTCATCACGTTTTTACTGCTTTAAGTTGCATTTCCAACTTGTATGCTCCGAAAAGACGTTTCAGCCTCAACAGAGTCCAAAAATGCATTTTGTTGTTTCGAACACTTAGATTCTATGATTTCCTGCATTTATTGCATCATAGAATACCAGACATTCATGTTTCATTATAATATAAGAGTACCTGATGCTCTCATCATGTTTTACTGGTTTAAGTTGCATTTACAACTTGTATGCTCCGAAAAGACGTTTCAGCCTCAATATTGTCCAAAAGTGCATTTTGTTGTCGAACACTTAGATTCTATGATTTCCTGCATTTAATGTATCATAGAATAATAGACATTCATGTTTCATTATAATATAAGAGTACCTGATGCTCTCATCACGTTTTACTGCTTTAAGTTGCATTTCCAACTTTTATGCTCCGAAAAGACGTTTCAGCCTCAACAGAGTCCAAAAGTGCATTTTGTTGTCGAAGACTTAGATTCTATGATTTCCTGCATTTAATGTACCATAGAATAATAGACATTCATGTTTCATTATATTATAAGAGTACCTGATGCTCTCATCACGTTTTACTGCTTTAAGTTGCATTTCCAACTTTTATGCTCCGAAAAGACATTTTAGCCTCAACAGAGTCCAAAAATGCATTTTGTTGTTTCGAACACTTAGATTCTATGATTTCCTGCATTTATTGCATCATAGAATACCAGACATTCATGTTTCATTATAACATAAGAGTACCTGATGCTCTCATCACGTTTTACTGCTTTTAGTTGCATTTCCAACTTTTATGCTCCGAAAAGACGTTTCAGCCTCAACAGAGTCCAAAAGTGCATTTTGTTGTCGAACACTTAGATTCTATGATTTCCTGCATTTAATGTATCATAGAGTACGAGACATTCATATTTCATTACAATATAAGAGTACATGATGCTCTCATCACGTTTTTACTGCTTTAAGTTGCATTTCCAACTTTTATGCTCCGAAAAGACATTTCAGCCTCAATAGAGTCCAAAAGTGCATTTTGTTGTCGAACACTTAGATTCTATGATTTTCTGCATTTTAATGCATCATAAAATACCAGACATTCATGTTTCATTATAATATAAGAGTACCTGATGCTGTCATCACGTTTTACTGGTTTAAGATGCATTTACAACTTGTATGCTCCGAAAAGACGTTTCAGCCTCAATATTGTCCAAAAGTGCATTTTGTTGTCGAACACTTAGATTCTATGATTTCCTGCATTAAATGTATCATAGAATACCAGACATTCATGTTTCATTATAATATAAGAGTACCTGATGCTCTCATCACGTTTTTACTGCTTTAAGTTGCATTTCCAACTTGTATGCTCCGAAAAGACGTTTCAGCCTCAACAGAGTCCAAAAATGCATTTTGTTATTTCGAACACTTAGATTCTATGATTTTCTGCATTTTAATGCATCATAGAATACCAGACATTCATGTTTCATTATAATATAAGAGTACCTGATGCTCTCATCACGTTTTACTGGTTTAAGTTGCATTTACAACTTGTATGCTCCGAAAAGACGTTTCAGCCTCAACAGAGTCCAAAAATGCATTTTGTTGTTTCGGACACTTAGATTCTATGATTTCCTGCATTTATTGCATCATAGAATACCAGTTATTCATGTTTCATTATAACATAAGAGTACCTGATGCTCTCATCACGTTTTACTGCTTTAAGTTGCATTTCCAACTTTTATGCTCCGAAAAGACCTTTCAGCCTCAACATAGTCCAAAAGTACATTTTGTTGTCGAACACTTAGATTCTATGATTTCCTGCATTTAATGTATCATAGAGTACGAGACATTCATATTTCATTATAATATAAGAGTACCTGATGCTCTCATCATGTTTTTACTGCTTTAAGTTGCATTTCCAACTTTTATGCTCCGAAAAGACGTTTCAGCCTCAACAGAGTCCAAAAATGCATTTTGTTGTTTCGAACACTTAGATTCTATGTTTTCCTGCATTTATTGCATCATAGAATACCAGACATTCATGTTTCATTATAACATAAGAGTACCTGATGCTCTCATCACGTTTTTACTGCTTTAAGTTGCATTTCCAACTTGTATGCTCCGAAAAGACGTTTCAGCCTCAACAGAGTCCAAAAATGCATTTTGTTGTTTCGAACACTTAGATTCTATGATTTCCTGCATTTATTGCATCATAGAATACCAGACATTCATGTTTCATTATAATATAAGAGTACCTGATGCTCTCATCACGTTTTACTGGTTTAAGTTGCATTTACAACTTGTATGCTCCGAAAAGACGTTTCAGCCTCAATATTGTCCAAAAGTGCATTTTGTTGTCGAACACTTAGATTCTATGATTTCCTGCATTTAATGTATCATAGAATAATAGACATTCATGTTTCATTATAATATAAGAGTACCTGATGCTCTCATCACGTTTTACTGCTTTAAGTTGCATTTCCAACTTTTATGCTCCGAAAAGACGTTTCAGCCTCAACAGAGTCCAAATGTGCACTTTGTTGTCGAACACTTAGATTCTATGATTTCCTGCATTTAATGTATCATAGAATAATAGACATTCATGTTTCATTGTAATATAAGAGTACCTGATGCTCTCATCACGTTTTACTGCTTTAAGTTGCATTTCCAACTTTTATGCTCCGAAAAGACGTTTCAGCCTCAACAGAGTCCAAAAATGCATTTTGTTGTTTCGGACACTTAGATTCTATGATTTCCTGCATTTATTGCATCATAGAATACCAGTTATTCATGTTTCATTATAACATAAGAGTACCTGATGCTCTCATCACGTTTTACTGCTTTAAGTTGCATTTCCAACTTTTATGCTCCGAAAAGACCTTTCAGCCTCAACATAGTCCAAAAGTGCATTTTGTTGTCGAACACTTAGATTCTATGATTTCCTGCATTTAATGTATCATAGAGTACGAGACATTCATATTTCATTATAATATAAGAGTACCTGATGCTCTCATCATGTTTTTACTGCTTTAAGTTGCATTTCCAACTTTTATGCTCCGAAAAGACGTTTCAGCCTCAACAGAGTCCAAAAATGCATTTTGTTGTTTCGAACACTTAGATTCTATGTTTTCCTGCATTTATTACATCATAGAATACCAGACATTCATGTGTCATTATAACATAAGAGTACCTGATGCTCTCATCACGTTTTTACTGCTTTAAGTTGCATTTCCAACTTGTATGCTCCGAAAAGACGTTTCAGCCTCAACAGAGTCCAAAAATGCATTTTGTTGTTTCGAACACTTAGATTCTATGATTTCCTGCATTTATTGCATCATAGAATACCAGACATTCATGTTTCATTATAATATAAGAGTTCCTGATGCTCTCATCACGTTTTACTGCTTTAAGTTGCATTTCCAACTTTTATGCTCCGAAAAGACGTTTCAGCCTCAACAGAGTCCAAAAGTGCATTTTGTTGTCGAACACTTAGATTCTATGACTTCCTGCATTTAATGCATCATAGAATACCAGACATTCAAGTTGTACTATATTGTAAGAGTACCTGATGCTCTCATCACGTTTTACTGCTTTTAGTTGCATTTCCAACGTTTATGCTCCGATGAGACGTTTCAGCCTCAATATCGTCCAAAAGTGCATTTTGTTGTCGAACACTTAGATTCTATGATTTCCTGCATTTAATGTGTCATAGAATAATAGACATTCATGTTTCATTATAATATAAGAGTACCTGATGCTCTCATCACGTTTTTACTGCTTTAAGTTGCATTTCCAACTTGTATGCTCCGAAAAAACGTTTCAGCCTCAACAGAGTCCAAAAATGCATTTTGTTGTTTCGAACACTTAGATTCTATGATTTCCTGCATTTATTGCATCATAGAATACCAGACATTCATGTTTCATTATAATATAAGAGTACCTGATGCTCTCATCACGTTTTACTGGTTTAAGTTGCATTTACAACTTGTATGCTCCGAAATGACGTTTCAGCCTCAATATTGTCCAAAAGTGCATTTTGTTGTCGAACACTTAGATTCTATGATTTCCTGCATTTAATGTATCATAGAATACCAGACATTCAAGTTGTACTAGATTGTAAGAGTACCTGATGCTCTCATCACGTTTTACTGCTTTAAGTTGCATTTCCAACTTTTGTGCTCCGAAAAGACGTTTCAGCCTCAATGTTGTCCAAAAGTGCATTTTGTTGTCGAACACTTAGATTCTATGATTTCCTGCATTTAATGTATCATAGAATAATAGACATTCATGTTTCATTATAATATAAGAGTACCTGATGCTCTCATCACGTTTTTACTGCTTTAAGTTGCATTTCCAACTTGTATGCTCCGAAAAGACGTTTCAGCCTCAACAGAGTCCAAAAATGCATTTTGTTGTTTCGAACACTTAGATTCTATGATTTCCTGCATTTATTGCATCATAGAATACCAGACATTCATGTTTCATTATAATATAAGAGTACCTGATGCTCTCATCATGTTTTACTGGTTTAAGTTGCATTTACAACTTGTATGCTCCGAAAAGACGTTTCAGCCTCAATATTGTCCAAAAGTGCATTTTGTTGTCGAACACTTAGATTCTATGATTTCCTGCATTTAATGTATCATAGAATAATAGACATTCATGTTTCATTATAATATAAGAGTACCTGATGCTCTCATCACGTTTTACTGCTTTAAGTTGCATTTCCAACTTTTATGCTCCGAAAAGACGTTTCAGCCTCAACAGAGTCCAAAAGTGCATTTTGTTGTCGAAGACTTAGATTCTATGATTTCCTGCATTTAATGTACCATAGAATAATAGACATTCATGTTTCATTATATTATAAGAGTACCTGATGCTCTCATCACGTTTTACTGCTTTAAGTTGCATTTCCAACTTTTATGCTCCGAAAAGACATTTTAGCCTCAACAGAGTCCAAAAATGCATTTTGTTGTTTCGAACACTTAGATTCTATGATTTCCTGCATTTAATGTATCATAGAGTACGAGACATTCATATTTCATTATAATATAAGAGTACCTGATGCTCTCATCATGTTTTTACTGCTTTAAGTTGCATTTCCAACTTTTATGCTCCGAAAAGACGTTTCAGCCTCAACAGAGTCCAAAAATGCATTTTGTTGTTTCGAACACTTAGATTCTATGTTTTCCTGCATTTATTACATCATAGAATACCAGACATTCATGTGTCATTATAACATAAGAGTACCTGATGCTCTCATCACGTTTTTACTGCTTTAAGTTGCATTTCCAACTTGTATGCTCCGAAAAGACGTTTCAGCCTCAACAGAGTCCAAAAATGCATTTTGTTGTTTCGAACACTTAGATTCTATGATTTCCTGCATTTATTGCATCATAGAATACCAGACATTCATGTTTCATTATAATATAAGAGTTCCTGATGCTCTCATCACGTTTTACTGCTTTAAGTTGCATTTCCAACTTTTATGCTCCGAAAAGACGTTTCAGCCTCAACAGAGTCCAAAAGTGCATTTTGTTGTCGAACACTTAGATTCTATGACTTCCTGCATTTAATGCATCATAGAATACCAGACATTCAAGTTGTACTATATTGTAAGAGTACCTGATGCTCTCATCACGTTTTACTGCTTTTAGTTGCATTTCCAACGTTTATGCTCCGATGAGACGTTTCAGCCTCAATATCGTCCAAAAGTGCATTTTGTTGTCGAACACTTAGATTCTATGATTTCCTGCATTTAATGTGTCATAGAATAATAGACATTCATGTTTCATTATAATATAAGAGTACCTGATGCTCTCATCACGTTTTTACTGCTTTAAGTTGCATTTCCAACTTGTATGCTCCGAAAAAACGTTTCAGCCTCAACAGAGTCCAAAAATGCATTTTGTTGTTTCGAACACTTAGATTCTATGATTTCCTGCATTTATTGCATCATAGAATACCAGACATTCATGTTTCATTATAATATAAGAGTACCTGATGCTCTCATCACGTTTTACTGGTTTAAGTTGCATTTACAACTTGTATGCTCCGAAATGACGTTTCAGCCTCAATATTGTCCAAAAGTGCATTTTGTTGTCGAACACTTAGATTCTATGATTTCCTGCATTTAATGTATCATAGAATACCAGACATTCAAGTTGTACTAGATTGTAAGAGTACCTGATGCTCTCATCACGTTTTACTGCTTTAAGTTGCATTTCCAACTTTTGTGCTCCGAAAAGACGTTTCAGCCTCAATGTTGTCCAAAAGTGCATTTTGTTGTCGAACACTTAGATTCTATGATTTCCTGCATTTAATGTATCATAGAATAATAGACATTCATGTTTCATTATAATATAAGAGTACCTGATGCTCTCATCACGTTTTTACTGCTTTAAGTTGCATTTCCAACTTGTATGCTCCGAAAAGACGTTTCAGCCTCAACAGAGTCCAAAAATGCATTTTGTTGTTTCGAACACTTAGATTCTATGATTTCCTGCATTTATTGCATCATAGAATACCAGACATTCATGTTTCATTATAATATAAGAGTACCTGATGCTCTCATCATGTTTTACTGGTTTAAGTTGCATTTACAACTTGTATGCTCCGAAAAGACGTTTCAGCCTCAATATTGTCCAAAAGTGCATTTTGTTGTCGAACACTTAGATTCTATGATTTCCTGCATTTAATGTATCATAGAATAATAGACATTCATGTTTCATTATAATATAAGAGTACCTGATGCTCTCATCACGTTTTACTGCTTTAAGTTGCATTTCCAACTTTTATGCTCCGAAAAGACGTTTCAGCCTCAACAGAGTCCAAAAGTGCATTTTGTTGTCGAAGACTTAGATTCTATGATTTCCTGCATTTAATGTACCATAGAATAATAGACATTCATGTTTCATTATATTATAAGAGTACCTGATGCTCTCATCACGTTTTACTGCTTTAAGTTGCATTTCCAACTTTTATGCTCCGAAAAGACATTTTAGCCTCAACAGAGTCCAAAAATGCATTTTGTTGTTTCGAACACTTAGATTCTATGATTTCCTGCATTTAATGTATCATAGAGTACGAGACATTCATATTTCATTATAATATAAGAGTACCTGATGCTCTCATCATGTTTTTACTGCTTTAAGTTGCATTTCCAACTTTTATGCTCCGAAAAGACGTTTCAGCCTCAACAGAGTCCAAAAATGCATTTTGTTGTTTCGAACACTTAGATTCTATGTTTTCCTGCATTTATTACATCATAGAATACCAGACATTCATGTGTCATTATAACATAAGAGTACCTGATGCTCTCATCACGTTTTTACTGCTTTAAGTTGCATTTCCAACTTGTATGCTCCGAAAAGACGTTTCAGCCTCAACAGAGTCCAAAAATGCATTTTGTTGTTTCGAACACTTAGATTCTATGATTTCCTGCATTTATTGCATCATAGAATACCAGACATTCATGTTTCATTATAATATAAGAGTTCCTGATGCTCTCATCACGTTTTACTGCTTTAAGTTGCATTTCCAACTTTTATGCTCCGAAAAGACGTTTCAGCCTCAACAGAGTCCAAAAGTGCATTTTGTTGTCGAACACTTAGATTCTATGACTTCCTGCATTTAATGCATCATAGAATACCAGACATTCAAGTTGTACTATATTGTAAGAGTACCTGATGCTCTCATCACGTTTTACTGCTTTTAGTTGCATTTCCAACGTTTATGCTCCGATGAGACGTTTCAGCCTCAATATCGTCCAAAAGTGCATTTTGTTGTCGAACACTTAGATTCTATGATTTCCTGCATTTAATGTGTCATAGAATAATAGACATTCATGTTTCATTATAATATAAGAGTACCTGATGCTCTCATCACGTTTTTACTGCTTTAAGTTGCATTTCCAACTTGTATGCTCCGAAAAAACGCTTCAGCCTCAACAGAGTCCAAAAATGCATTTTGTTGTTTCGAACACTTAGATTCTATGATTTCCTGCATTTATTGCATCATAGAATACCAGACATTCATGTTTCATTATAATATAAGAGTACCTGATGCTCTCATCACGTTTTACTGGTTTAAGTTGCATTTACAACTTGTATGCTCCGAAATGACGTTTCAGCCTCAATATTGTCCAAAAGTGCATTTTGTTGTCGAACACTTAGATTCTATGATTTCCTGCATTTAATGTATCATAGAATACCAGACATTCAAGTTGTACTAGATTGTAAGAGTACCTGATGCTCTCATCACGTTTTACTGCTTTAAGTTGCATTTCCAACTTTTGTGCTCCGAAAAGACGTTTCAGCCTCAATGTTGTCCAAAAGTGCATTTTGTTGTCGAACACTTAGATTCTATGATTTCCTGCATTTAATGTATCATAGAATAATAGACATTCATGTTTCATTATAATATAAGAGTACCTGATGCTCTCATCACGTTTTTACTGCTTTAAGTTGCATTTCCAACTTGTATGCTCCGAAAAGACGTTTCAGCCTCAACAGAGTCCAAAAATGCATTTTGTTGTTTCGAACACTTAGATTCTATGATTTCCTGCATTTATTGCATCATAGAATACCAGACATTCATGTTTCATTATAATATAAGAGTACCTGATGCTCTCATCATGTTTTACTGGTTTAAGTTGCATTTACAACTTGTATGCTCCGAAAAGACGTTTCAGCCTCAATATTGTCCAAAAGTGCATTTTGTTGTCGAACACTTAGATTCTATGATTTCCTGGCATTTAATGTATCATAGAATAATAGACATTCATGTTTCATTATAATATAAGAGTACCTGATGCTCTCATCACGTTTTACTGCTTTAAGTTGCATTTCCAACTTTTATGCTCCGAAAAGACGTTTCAGCCTCAACAGAGTCCAAAAGTGCATTTTGTTGTCGAAGACTTAGATTCTATGATTTCCTGCATTTAATGTACCATAGAATAATAGACATTCATGTTTCATTATATTATAAGAGTACCTGATGCTCTCATCACGTTTTTACTGCTTTAAGTTGCATTTCCAACTTTTATGCCTCCGAAAAGACATTTTAGCCTCAACAGAGTCCAAAAATGCATTTTGTTGTTTCGAACACTTAGATTCTATGATTTCCTGCATTAATGTATCATAGAGTACGAGACATTCATATTTCATTATAATATAAGAGTACCTGATGCTCTCATCATGTTTTTACTGCTTTAAGTTGCATTTCCAACTTTTATGCTCCGAAAAGACGTTTCAGCCTCAACAGAGTCCAAAAATGCATTTTGTTGTTTCGAACACTTAGATTCTATGTTTTCCTGCATTTATTACAATCATAGAATACCAGACATTCATGTGTCATTATAACATAAGAGTACCTGATGCTCTCATCACGTTTTTACTGCTTTAAGTTGGCATTTCCAACTTGTATGCTCCGAAAAGACGTTTCAGCCTCAAACAGAGTCCAAAAATGCATTTTGTTGTTTCGAACACTTAGATTCTATGATTTCCTGCATTTATTGCATCATAGAATACCAGACATTCATGTTTCATTATAATATAAGAGTTCCTGATGCTCTCATCACGTTTTACTGCTTTAAGTTGCATTTCCAACTTTTATGCTCCGAAAAGACGTTTCAGCCTCAACAGAGTCCAAAAGTGCATTTTGTTGTCGAACACTTAGATTCTATGACTTCCTGCATTTAATGCATCATAGAATACCAGACATTCAAGTTGTACTATATTGTAAGAGTACCTGATGCTCTCATCACGTTTTACTGCTTTTAGTTGCATTTCCAACGTTTATGCTCCGATGAGACGTTTCAGCCTCAATATCGTCCAAAAGTGCATTTTGTTGTCGAACACTTAGATTCTATGATTTCCTGCATTTAATGTGTCATAGAATAATAGACATTCATGTTTCATTTATAATATAAGATAGTACCTGATGCTCTCATCACGTTTTTACTGCCTTTAAGTTGCATTTCCAACTTGTATGCTCCCGAAAAAACGTTTCAGCCTCAACAGAGTCCAAAAATGCATTTTGTTGTTATCGAACACTTAGATTCTATGATTTCCTGCATTTATTGCATCATAGAATACCAGACATTCATGTTTCATTATAATATAAGAGTACCTGATGCTCTCATCACGTTTTACTGGTTTAAGTTGCATTTACAACTTGTATGCTCCGAAATGACGTTTCAGCCTCAATATTTGTCCAAAAGTGCATTTTGTTGTCGAACACTTAGATTCTATGATTTCCTGCATTTAATGTATCATAGAATACCAGACATTCAAGTTGTACTAGATTGTAAGAGTACCTGATGCTCTCATCACGTTTTACTGCTTTAAGTTGCATTTCCAACTTTTGTGCTCCGAAAAGACGTTTCAGCCTCAATGTTGTCCAAAAGTGCATTTTGTTGTCGAACACTTAGATTCTATGATTTCCTGCATTTAATGTATCATAGAATAATAGACATTCATGTTTCATTATAATATAAGAGTACCTGATGCTCTCATCACGTTTTACTGCTTTAAGTTGCATTTCCAACTTTTAT
>NC_136597.1:4161608-4234108 GCF_910589615.1 Taurulus bubalis
AATACCAGATATTCATGTTTCATTATAATATAAGAGTTCCTGATGCTCTCATCACGTTTTACTGCTTTAAGTTGCATTTCCAACTGTTATGCTCAGAAAAGACATTTTAGCCTCAACAGAGTCCAAAAGTGCATTTTGTTGTTGAACACTTAGATTCTATGATTTCCTGCATTGAATGCATCATAGAATACCAGACATTCAAGTTGTACTACATTGTAAGAGTACCTGATGCTCTCATCACGTTTTACTGCTTTAAGTTGCATTTCCAGCTTTTATGCTCCGAAAAGACGTTTCAGCCTCATCAGAGTCCAAAAGTGCATTTTGTTGTTAAACACTTAGATTCTATGATTTCCAGCATTTAGTGCATCACAGAATACCAGACATTCATGTTTCATTATAATATAAGAGTTCCTGATGCTCTCATCACGTTTTACTGCTTTAAGTTGCATTTCCAACTTTTATGCTCCGAAAAGACGTTTCAGCCTCAACAGAGTCCGAAAGTGCATTTTGTTGTTAAACACTTAGATTCTATGATTTCCTGCATTTAATGCATCATATAATACCAGACATTCAAGTTGTACTATATTGTAAGAGTACCTGATGCTCTCATCACGTTTTACTGCTTTAAGTTGCATTTCCAACTTTTATGCTCCGAAAAGACGTTTCAGCCTCAACAGAGTCCAAAAGTGCATTTTGTTGTTCAACACTTAGATTTCATGATTTCCAGCATTTAGTGCATCACAGAATACCAGACATTCATGTTTCATTATAATATAAGAGTTCCTGATGCTCTCATCACGTTTTACTGCTTTAAGTTACATTTCCAACTTTTATGCTCAGAAAAGACGTTTTAGCCTCAACAGAGTCCAAAAGTGCATTTTGTTGTTGAACACTTAGATTATATGATTTCCTGCATTGAATGCATCATATAATACCAGACATTCAAGTTGTACTATATTGTAAGAGTACCTGATGCTCTCATCACGTTTTACTGCTTTAAGTTGCATTTCCAACTTTTATGCTCCGAAAAGACGTTTCAGCCTCAACAGAGTCCAAAAGTGCATTTTGTTGTTGAACACTTAGATTCTATGATTTCTAGCATTTAATGCATCACAGAATACCAGATATTCATGTTTCATTATAATATAAGAGTTCCTGATGCTCTCATCACGTTTTACTGCTTTAAGTTGCATTTCCAACTTTTATGCTCCGAAAAGACGTTTCAGCCTCAACAGAGTCCAAAAGTGCATTTTGTTGTTAAACACTTAGATTCTATGATTGCCTGCATTGAATGCATCATAGAATACCAGACATTCAAGTTGTACTGTATTGTAAGAGTACCTGATGATCTCATCACGTTTTACTGCTTTAAGTTGCATTTCCAACTTTTATGCTCAGAAAAGACGTTTTAGCCTCAACAGAGTCCAAAAGTGCATTTTGTTGTTGGACACTTAGATTCTATGATTTCCTGCATTTAATGCATCATATAATACCAGACATTCAAGTTGGACTATATTGTAAGAGTACCTGATGCTCTCATCACGTTTTACTGCTTTAAGTTGCATTTCAAACTTTTATGCTCAGAAAAGACGTTTTAGCCTCAACAGAGTCCAAAAGTGCATTTTGTTGTTAAACACTTAGATTCTATGATTTCCAGCATTTAGTGCATCATAGAATACCAGATATTCATGTTTCATTATAATGTAAGAGTTCCTGATGCTCTCATCACGTTTTACTGCTTTAAGTTGCATTTCCAACTTTTATGCTCAGAAAAGACGTTTTAGCCTCACAGAGTCCAAAAGTGCATTTTGTTGTTGAGCACTTAGATTCTATGATTTCCTGCATTGAATGCATCATAGAATACCAGATATTCATGTTTCATTATAATATAAGAGTTCCTGATGCTCTCATCACGTTTTACTGCTTTAAGTTGCATTTCCAACTGTTATGCTCAGAAAAGACATTTTAGCCTCAACAGAGTCCAAAAGTGCATTTTGTTGTTGAACACTTAGATTCTATGATTTCCTGCATTGAATGCATCATAGAATACCAGACATTCAAGTTGTACTATATTGTAAGAGTACCTGATGCTCTCATCACGTTTTACTGCTTTAAGTTGCATTTCCAGCTTTTATGCTCCGAAAAGACGTTTCAGCCTCATCAGAGTCCAAAAGTGCATTTTGTTGTTAAACACTTAGATTCTATGATTTCCAGCATTTAGTGCATCACAGAATACCAGACATTCATGTTTCATTATAATATAAGAGTTCCTGATGCTCTCATCACGTTTTACTGCTTTAAGTTGCATTTCCAACTTTAATGCTCCGAAAAGACGTTTCAGCCTCAACAGAGTCCGAAAGTGCATTTTGTTGTTAAACACTTAGATTCTATGATTTCCTGCATTTAATGCATCATATAATACCAGACATTCAAGTTGTACTATATTGTAAGAGTACCTGATGCTCTCATCACGTTTTACTGCTTTAAGTTGCATTTCCAACTTTTATGCTCCGAAAAGACGTTTCAGCCTCAACAGAGTCCAAAAGTGCATTTTGTTGTTCAACACTTAGATTTTATGATTTCCAGCATTTAGTGCATCACAGAATACCAGACATTCATGTTTCATTATAATATAAGAGTTCCTGATGCTCTCATCACGTTTTACTGCTTTAAGTTACATTTCCAACTTTTATGCTCAGAAAAGACGTTTTAGCCTCAACAGAGTCCAAAAGTGCATTTTGTTGTTGAACACTTAGATTATATGATTTCCTGCATTGAATGCATCATATAATACCAGACATTCAAGTTGTACTATATTGTAAGAGTACCTGATGCTCTCATCACGTTTTACTGCTTTAAGTTGCATTTCCAACTTTTATGCTCCGAAAAGACGTTTCAGCCTCAACAGAGTCCAAAAGTGCATTTTGTTGTTGAACACTTAGATTCTATGATTTCTAGCATTTAATGCATCACAGAATACCAGATATTCATGTTTCATTATAATATAAGAGTTCCTGATGCTCTCATCACGTTTTACTGCTTTAAGTTGCATTTCCAACTTTTATGCTCCGAAAAGACGTTTTAGCCTCAACAGAGTCCAAAAGTGCATTTTGTTGTTGAACACTTAGATTCTATGATTTCCTGCATTTAATGCATCATGTAATACCAGACATTCAAGTTGGACTATATTGTAAGAGTACGTGATGCTCTCATCACGTTTTACTGCTTTAAGTTGCATTTCCAACTTTTATGCTCCGAAAAGACGTTTCAGCCTCAACAGAGTCCAAAAGTGCATTTTGTTGTTAAACACTTAGATTCTATGATTTCCAGCATTTAATGCATCATAGAATACCAGATATTCATGTTTCATTATAATATAAGAGTTCCTGATGCTCTCATCACGTTTTACTGCTTTAAGTTGCATTTCCAACTTTTATGCTCAGAAAAGACGTTTTAGCCTCAACAGAGTCCAAAAGTGCATTTTGTTGTTGAACACTTAGATTCTATGATTTCCTGCATTGAATGCATCATATAATACCAGACATTCAAGTTGTACTATATTGTAAGAGTACCTGATGCTCTCATCACGTTTTACTGCTTTAAGTTGCATTTCAAACTTTTATGTTCAGAAAAGACGTTTTAGCCTCACAGAGTCCAAAAGTGCATTTTGTTGTTGAGCACTTAGATTCTATGATTTCCTGCATTGAATGCATCATAGAATACCAGATATTCATGTTTCATTAAAATATAAGAGTTCCTGATGCTCTCATCACGTTTTACTGCTTTAAGTTGCATTTCCAACTGTTATGCTCAGAAAAGACATTTTAGCCTCAACAGAGTCCAAAAGTGCATTTTGTTGTTGAACACTTAGATTCTATGATTTCCTGCATTGAATGCATCATAGAATACCAGACATTCAAGTTGTACTATATTGTAAGAGTACCTGATGCTCTCATCACGTTTTACTGCTTTAAGTTGCATTTCCAGCTTTTATGCTCCGAAAAGACGTTTCAGCCTCATCAGAGTCCAAAAGTGCATTTTGTTGTTAAACACTTAGATTCTATGATTTCCAGCATTTAGTGCATCACAGAATACCAGACATTCATGTTTCATTATAATATAAGAGTTCCTGATGCTCTCATCACGTTTTACTGCTTTAAGTTACATTTCCAACTTTTATGCTCAGAAAAGACGTTTTAGCCTCAACAGAGTCCAAAAGTGCATTTTGTTGTTGAACACTTAGATTATATGATTTCCTGCATTGAATGCATCATATAATACCAGACATTCAAGTTGTACTATATTGTAAGAGTGCCTGATGCTCTCATCACGTTTTACTGCTTTAAGTTGCATTTCCAACTTTTATGCTCCGAAAAGACGTTTCAGCCTCAACAGAGTCCAAAAGTGCATTTTGTTGTTGAACACTTAGATTCTATTATTTCCAGCATTTAATGCATCACAGAATACCAGATATTCATGTTTCATTATAATATAAGAGTTCCTGATGCTCTCATCACGTTTTACTGCTTTAAGTTGCATTTCCAACTTTTATGCTCCGAAAAGACGTTTTAGCCTCAACAGAGTCCAAAAGTGCATTTTGTTGTTGAACACTTAGATTCTATGATTTCCAGCATTTAGTGCATCACATAATACCAAACATTCAAATTTTCATTATAATATAAGAGTTCCTGATGCTCTCATCACGTTTTACTGCTTTAAGTTGCATTTCCAACTTTTATGCTCAGAAAAGACGTTTTAGCCTCAACAGAGTCCAAAAGTGCATTTTGTTGTTGAACACTTAGATTCTATGATTTCCTGCATTGAATGCATCATAGAATACCAGACATTCAAGTTGTACTATATTGTAAGAGTACCTGATGCTCTCATAACGTTTTACTGCTTTAAGTTGCATTTCCAACTTTTATGCTCAGAAAAGACGTTTTAGCCTCAACAGAGTCCAAAAGTGCATTTTGTTGTTGAACACTTAGATTCTATGATTTCCTGCATTTAATGCATCATGTAATACCAGACATTCAAGTTGGACTATATTGTAAGAGTACGTGATGCTCTCATCACGTTTTACTGCTTTAAGTTGCATTTCCAACTTTTATGCTCCGAAAAGACGTTTCAGCCTCAACAGAGTCCAAAAGTGCATTTTGTTGTTAAACACTTAGATTCTATGATTTCCTGCATTGAATGCATCATATAATACCAGACATTCAAGTTGTACTATATTGTAAGAGTACCTGATGCTCTCATCACGTTTTACTGCTTTAAGTTGCATTTCCAACTTTTATGCTCCGAAAAGACGTTTCAGCCTCAACAGAGTCCAAAAGGGCATTTTGTTGTTGAACACTTAGATTCTATGATTTCCAGCATTTAATGCATCATAGAATACCAGATATTCATGTTTCTTTATAATATAAGAGTTCCTGATGCTCTCATCACGTTTTACTGCTTTAAGTTGCATTTCCAACTTTTATGCTCAGAAAAGACATTTTAGCCTCAACAGAGTCCAAAAGTGCATTTTGTTGTTGAACACTTAGATTCTATGATTTCCTGCATTGAATGCATCATAGAATACCAGACATTCAAGCTGTACTATATTGTAAGAGTACCTGATGCTCTCATCACGTTTTACTGCTTTAAGTTGCATTTCCAACTTTTATGCTCCGAAAAGACGTTTCAGCCTCATCAGAGTCCAAAAGTGCATTTTGTTGTTAAACACTTAGATTCTATGATTTCCAGCATTTAGTGCATCACAGAATACCAGACATTCATGTTTCATTATAATATAAGAGTTCCTGATGCTCTCATCACGTTTTACTGCTTTAAGTTGCATTTCCAACTTTTATGCTCCGAAAAGACGTTTCAGCCTCAACAGAGTCCAAAAGTGCATTTTGTTGTTAAACACTTAGATTCTATGATTGCCTGCATTGAATGCATCATAGAATACCAGACATTCAAGTTGGACTATATTGTAAGAGTTCCTGATGCTCTCATCACGTTTTACTGCTTTAAGTTGCATTTCCAACTTTTATGCTCCGAAAAAACTTTTCAGCCTCAACAGAGTCCAAAAGTGCATATTGTTGTTAAATACTTAGATTCTATGATTTCCTGCATTTAATGCATCATATAATACCAGACATTCAAGTTGTACTATATTGTAAGAGTACCTGATGCTCTCATCACGTTTTACTGATTTAAGTTGCATTTCCAACTTTTATGCTCCGAAAAGACGTTTTAGCCTCAACAGAGTCCAAAAGTTCATTTTGTTGTTGAACACTTAGATTCTATGATTTTCAGCATTTAGTGCATCACAGAATACCAGACATTCATGTTTCATTATTATATGAGAGTTCCTGATGCTCTCGTCACGTTTTACTGCTTTAAGTTGCATTTCCAACTTTTATGCTCCGAAAAGACGTTTCAGCCTCAAAAGAGTCCAAAAGTGCATTTTGTTGTTGAACACTTCGATTCTATGATTTCCTGCATTTAATGCATCATATAATACCAGACATTCAAGTTGTACTATATTGTAAGAGTACCTGATGCTCTCATAACGTTTTACTGCTTTAAGTTGCATTTCCAACTTTTATGCTCCGAAAAGACGTTTTAGCCTCAACAGAGTCCAAAAGTGCATTTTGTTGTTGAACACTTAGATTCTATGATTTCCAGCATTTAGTGCATCACAGAATACCAGACATTCATGTTTCATTATAATATAAGAGTTCCTGATGCTCTCGTCACGTTTTACTGCTTTAAGTTGCATTTCCAACTTTTATGCTCTGAAAAGACGTTTTAGAGTCCAAAAGTGCATTTTGTTGTTGAACACTTGGATTCTATGCTTTCCAGCATTTAGTGCATCACAGAATACCAGACATTCATGTTTCAATATAATATAAGAGTTCCTGATGCTCTCGTCACGTTTTACTGCTTTAAGTTGCATTTCCAACTTTTATGCTCCGAAAAGACGTTTCAGCCTCAACAGAGTCCAAAAGTGCATTTTGTTGTTAAACACTTAGATTCTATGATTGCCTGCATTGAATGCATCATAGAATACCAGACATTCAAGTTGGACTATATTGTAAGAGTTCCTGATGCTCTCATCACGTTTTACTGCTTTAAGTTGCATTTCCAACTTTTATGCTCCGAAAAAACTTTTCAGCCTCAACAGAGTCCAAAAGTGCATATTGTTGTTAAATACTTAGATTCTATGATTTCCTGCATTTAATGCATCATATAATACCAGACATTCAAGTTGTACTATATTGTAAGAGTACCTGATGCTCTCATCACGTTTTACTGATTTAAGTTGCATTTCCAACTTTTATGCTCCGAAAAGACGTTTTAGCCTCAACAGAGTCCAAAAGTTCATTTTGTTGTTGAACACTTAGATTCTATGATTTTCAGCATTTAGTGCATCACAGAATACCAGACATTCATGTTTCATTATTATATGAGAGTTCCTGATGCTCTCGTCACGTTTTACTGCTTTAAGTTGCATTTCCAACTTTTATGCTCCGAAAAGACGTTTCAGCCTCAAAAGAGTCCAAAAGTGCATTTTGTTGTTGAACACTTCGATTCTATGATTTCCTGCATTTAATGCATCATATAATACCAGACATTCAAGTTGTACTATATTGTAAGAGTACCTGATGCTCTCATAACGTTTTACTGCTTTAAGTTGCATTTCCAACTTTTATGCTCCGAAAAGACGTTTTAGCCTCAACAGAGTCCAAAAGTGCATTTTGTTGTTGAACACTTAGATTCTATGATTTCCAGCATTTAGTGCATCACAGAATACCAGACATTCATGTTTCATTATAATATAAGAGTTCCTGATGCTCTCGTCACGTTTTACTGCTTTAAGTTGCATTTCCAACTTTTATGCTCTGAAAAGACGTTTTAGAGTCCAAAAGTGCATTTTGTTGTTGAACACTTGGATTCTATGCTTTCCAGCATTTAGTGCATCACAGAATACCAGACATTCATGTTTCAATATAATATAAGAGTTCCTGATGCTCTCGTCACGTTTTACTGCTTTAAGTTGCATTTCCAGCTTTTATGCTCCGAAAAGACGTTTCAGCCTCAACAGAGTCCAAAAATGCATTTTGTTGTTTCGAACACTTAGATTCTATGATTTCCTGCATTGAATGCATCATATAATACCAGACATTCAAGTTGTACTATATTGTAAGAGTACCTGATGCTCTCATCACGTTTTACTGCTTTATGTTGCATTTCCAACTTTTATGCTCAGAAAAGACGTTTTAGCCTCAACAGAGTCCAAAAGTGTATTTTGTTGTTGAACACTTAGATTCTATGATTTCCTGCATTGAATGCATCATATAATACCAGACATTCAAGTTGTACTATATTGTAAGAGTACCTGATGCTCTCATCACGTTTTACTGATTTAAGTTGCATTTCCAACTTTTATGCTCCGAAAAGACGTTTTAGCCTCAACAGAGTCCAAAAGTGCATTTTGTTGTTGAACACTTAGATTCTATGATTTTCAGCATTTAGTGCATCACAGAATACCAGACATTCATGTTTCATTATTATATGAGAGTTCCTGATGCTCTCGTCACGTTTTACTGCTTTAAGTTGCATTTCCAACTTTTATGCTCCGAAAAGACGTTTCAGCCTCAACAGAGTCCAAAAGTGCATTTTGTTGTTGAACACTTAGATTCTATGATTTCCTGCATTTAATGCATCATATAATACCAGACATTCAAGTTGTACTATATTGTAAGAGTACCTGATGCTCTCATAACGTTTTACTGCTTTAAGTTGCATTTCCAACTTTTATGCTCAGAAAAGACGTTTTAGCCTCAACAGAGTCCAAAAGTGCATTTTGTTGTTGAACACTTAGATCCCATGATTTCCAGCATTTAGTGCATCACAGAATACCAGACATTCATGTTTCATTATAATATAAGAGTACCTGATGCTCTCATCACGTTTTACTGCTTTAAGTTGCATTTCCAACTTTTATGCTCCGAAAAGACGTTTCAGCCTCAATAGAGTCCAAAAGTGCATTTTGTTGTTAAACACTTGGATTCTATGATTTCCAGCATTTAGTGCATCACATAATACCAAACATTAAATTTTTCATTATAATATAAGAGTTCCTGATGCTCTCATCACGTTTTACTGCTTTAAGTTGCATTTCCAACTTTTATGCTCCGAAAAGACGTTTTAGAGTCCAAAAGTGCATTTTGTTGTTGAACACTTGGATTCTATGCTTTCCAGCATTTAGTGCATCACAGAATACCAGACATTCATGTTTTATTATAATATAAGAGTTCCTGATGCTCTCATCACGTTTTACTGCTTTAAGTTGCATTTCCAACTTTTATGCTCCGAAAAGACGTTTTAGAGTCCAAAAGTGCATTTTGTTGTTGAACACTTGGATTCTATGCTTTCCAGCATTAAGTGCATCACAGAATACCAGACATTCATGTTTTATTATAATATAAGAGTTCCTGATGCTCTCATCACGTTTTACTGCTTTAAGTTGCATTTCCAACTTTTATGCTCCGAAAAGACGTTTTAGAGTCCAAAAGTGCATTTTGTTGTTGAACACTTGGATTCTATGCTTTCCAGCATTTAGTGCATCACAGAATACCAGACATTCATGTTTCATTATAATATAAGAGTTCCTGATGCTCTCATCACGTTTTACTGCTTTAAGTTGCATTTCCAACTTTTATGCTCCGAAAAGACGTTTTAGAGTCCAAAAGTGCATTTTGTTGTTGAACACTTGGATTCTATGCTTTCCAGCATTAAGTGCATCACAGAATACCAGACATTAATGTTTTATTATAATATAAGAGTTCCTGATGCTCTCATCACGTTTTACTGCTTTAAGTTGCATTTCCAACTTTTATGCTCTGAAAAGACGTTTTAGAGTCCAAAAGTGCATTTTGTTGTTGAACACTTGGATTCTATGCTTTCCAGCATTTAGTGCTTTACAGAATACCAGACATTCATGTTTCATTATAATATAAGAGTTCCTGATGCTCTCGTCACGTTTTACTGCTTTAAGTTGCATTTCCAGCTTTTATGCTCCGAAAAGACGTTTCAGCCTCAACAGAGTCCAAAAATGCATTTTGTTGTTTCGAACACTTAGATTCTATGATTTCCTGCATTGAATGCATCATATAATACCAGACATTCAAGTTGTACTATATTGTAAGAGTACCTGATGCTCTCATCACGTTTTACTGCTTTAAGTTGCATTTCCAACTTTTATGCTCAGAAAAGACGTTTTAGCCTCAACAGAGTCCAAAAGTGTATTTTGTTGTTGAACACTTAGATTCTATGATTTCCTGCATTGAATGCATCATATAATACCAGACATTCAAGTTGTACTATATTGTAAGAGTACCTGATGCTCTCATCACGTTTTACTGCTTTAAGTTGCATTTCCAGCTTTTATGCTCTGAAAAGACGTTTCAGCCTCAACAGAGTCCAAAAGTGCATATTGTTGTTAAACACTTAGATTCTATGATTTCCTGCATTTAATGCATCATATAATACCAGACATTCAAGTTGAACTATATTGTAAGAGTACCTGATGCTCTCATCACGTTTTACTGATTTAAGTTGCATTTCCAACTTTTATGCTCCGAAAAGACGTTTTAGCCTCAACAGAGTCCAAAAGTGCATTTTGTTGTTGAACACTTAGATTCTATGATTTTCAGCATTTAGTGCATCACAGAATACCAGACATTCATGTTTCATTATTATATGAGAGTTCCTGATGCTCTCGTCACGTTTTACTGCTTTAAGTTGCATTTCCAACTTTTATGCTCCGAAAAGACGTTTCAGCCTCAACAGAGTCCAAAAGTGCATTTTGTTGTTGAACACTTAGATTCTATGATTTCCTGCATTTAATGCATCATATAATACCAGACATTCAAGTTGTACTATATTGTAAGAGTACCTGATGCTCTCATAACGTTTTACTGCTTTAAGTTGCATTTCCAACTTTTATGCTCCGAAAAGACGTTTTAGCCTCAACAGAGTCCAAAAGTGCATTTTGTTGTTGAACACTTAGATTCTATGATTTCCAGCATTTAGTGCATCACATAATACCAAACATTCAATTTTTCATTATAATATAAGAGTTCCTGATGCTCTCATCACGTTTTACTGCTTTAAGTTGCATTTCCAACTTTTATGCTCAGAAAAGACGTTTTAGCCTCAACAGAGTCCAAAAGTGCATTTTGTTGTTGAACACTTAGATCCCATGATTTCCAGCATTTAGTGCATCACAGAATACCAGACATTCATGTTTCATTATAATATAAGAGTACCTGATGCTCTCATCACGTTTTACTGCTTTAAGTTGCATTTCCAACTTTTATGCTCCGAAAAGACGTTTCAGCCTCAATAGAGTCCAAAAGTGCATTTTGTTGTTAAACACTTGGATTCTATGATTTCCAGCATTTAGTGCATCACATAATACCAAACATTCAATTTTTCATTATAATATAAGAGTTCCTGATGCTCTCATCACGTTTTACTGCTTTAAGTTGCATTTCCAACTTTTATGCTCCGAAAAGACGTTTTAGAGTCCAAAAGTGCATTTTGTTGTTGAACACTTGGATTCTATGCTTTCCAGCATTTAGTGCATCACAGAATACCAGACATTCATGTTTTATTATAATATAAGAGTTCCTGATGCTCTCATCACGTTTTACTGCTTTAAGTTGCATTTCCAACTTTTATGCTCCGAAAAGACGTTTTAGAGTCCAAAAGTGCATTTTGTTGTTGAACACTTGGATTCTATGCTTTCCAGCATTAAGTGCATCACAGAATACCAGACATTCATGTTTTATTATAATATAAGAGTTCCTGATGCTCTCATCACGTTTTACTGCTTTAAGTTGCATTTCCAACTTTTATGCTCCGAAAAGACGTTTTAGAGTCCAAAAGTGCATTTTGTTGTTGAACACTTGGATTCTATGCTTTCCAGCATTTAGTGCATCACAGAATACCAGACATTCATGTTTCATTATAATATAAGAGTTCCTGATGCTCTCATCACGTTTTACTGCTTTAAGTTGCATTTCCAACTTTTATGCTCCGAAAAGACGTTTCAGCCTCAACAGAGTCCAAAAGTGCATTTTGTTGTTGAACACTTAGATTCTATGATTTCCTGCATTTAATGCATCATATAATACCAGACATTCACCTTGTACTATATTGTAGGAGTACCTGATGCTCTCATCGCGTTTTACTGCTTTAAGTTGCATTTCCAACTTTTATGCTCCGAAAAGACGTTTTAGCCTCAACAGAGTCCAAAAGTGCATTTTGTTGTTGAACACTTAGATTCTATGATTTCCAGCATTTAGTGCATCACAGAATACCAGACATTCATGTTTCATTATAATATAAGAGTTCCTGATGCTCTCATCACGTTTTACTGCTTTAAGTTGCATTTCCAACTTGTATGCTCCGAAAAGACGTTTCAGCCTCAACAGAGTCCAAAAGTGCCTTTTGTTGTTGAACACTTAGATTCTATGATTTCCTGCATTTAATGCATCATATAATACCAGACATTCAAGTTGTACTATATTGTAAGAGTACCTGATGCTCTCATCACGTTTTACTGCTTTTAGTTGCATTTCCAACTTTTATGCTCCGAAAAGACGTTTTAGCCTCAACAGAGTCCAAAAGTGCATTTTGTTGTTGAACACTTAGATTATATGATTTCCAGCATTTAGTGCATCACAGAATACCAGACATCCATGTTTCATCATAATATAAGAGTACCTGATGCTCTCATCACGTTTTACTGCTTTAAGTTGCATTTCCAGCTTTTATGCTCCGAAAAGACGTTTCAGCCTCAACAGAGTCCAAAAGTGCATTTTGTTGTTGAACACTTAGATTCTATGATTTCCAGCATTTAGTGCATCACAGAATACCAGACATTCATGTTTCATTATAATATAAGAGTTCCTGATGCTCTCATCACGTTTTTACTGCTTTAAGTTGCATTTCCAACTTTTATGCTCCGAAAAGACATTTCAGCCTCAACAGAGTCCAAAAATGCATTTTGTTGTTTTGAACACTTAGATTCTATGATTTCCTGCATTTATTGCATCATAGAATACCAGACATTCATGTTTCATTATAACATAAGAGTACCTGATGCTCTCATCACGTTTTACTGCTTTAAGTTGCATTTCCAACATTTATGCTCCGATGAGACGTTTCAGCCTCAATAGAGTCCAAAAGTGCATTTTGTTGTCAAACACTTAGATTCTATGATTTCCTGCATTTATTGCATCACAGAATACCAGACATTCATGTTTCATTATAATATAAGAGTTCCTGATGCTCTCATCACGTTTTACTGCTTTAAGTTGCATTTCCAACTTTTATGCTCCGAAAAGACGTTTCAGCCTCAACAGAGTCCAAAAGTGCATTTTGTTGTCGAACACTTAGATTCTATGACTTCCTGCATTTAATGCATCATAGAATACCAGACATTCAAGTTGTACTATATTGTAAGAGTACCTGATGCTCTCATCACGTTTTACTGCTTTTAGTTGCATTTCCAACGTTTATGCTCCGATGAGACGTTTCAGCCTCAATATCGTCCAAAAGTGCATTTTGTTGTCGAACACTTAGATTCTATGATTTCCTGCATTTAATGTATCATAGAATAATAGACATTCATGTTTCATTATAATATAAGAGTACCTGATGCTCTCATCACGTTTTTACTGCTTTAAGTTGCATTTCCAACTTGTATGCTCCGAAAAGACGTTTCAGCCTCAACAGAGTCCAAAAATGCATTTTGTTGTTTCGAACACTTAGATTCTATGATTTCCTGCATTTATTGCATCATAGAATACCAGACATTCATGTTTCATTATAATATAAGAGTACCTGATGCTCTCATCACGTTTTACTGGTTTAAGTTGCATTTACAACTTGTATGCTCCGAAAAGACGTTTCAGCCTCAATATTGTCCAAAAGTGCATTTTGTTGTCGAACACTTAGATTCTATGATTTCCTGCATTTAATGTATCATAGAATAATAGACATTCATGTTTCATTATAATATAAGAGTACCTGATGCTCTCATCACGTTTTTACTGCTTTAAGTTGCAATTCCAACTTGTATGCTCCGAAAAGACGTTTCAGCCTCAATTTTGTCCAAAAGTGCATTTTGTTGTTGAACACTTAGATTCTATGATTTCCTGCATTTAATGTATCATAGAATACCAGACATTCATGTTTCATTATAATATAAGAGTACCTGATGCTCTCATCACGTTTTTACTGCTTTAAGTTGCATTTCCAACTTGTATGCTCCGAAAAGACGTTTCAGCCTCAACAGAGTCCAAAAATGCATTTTGTTGTTTCGAACACTTAGATTCTATGATTTCCTGCATTTATTGCATCATAGAATACCAGACATTCATGTTTCATTATAATATAAGAGTTCCTGATGCTCTCATCACGTTTTACTGCTTTAAGTTGCATTTCCAACTTTTATGCTCCGAAAAGACGTTTCAGCCTCAACAGAGTCCAAAAGTGCATTTTGTTGTCGAACACTTAGATTCTATGACTTCCTGCATTTAATGCATCATAGAATACCAGACATTCAAGTTGTACTATATTGTAAGAGTACCTGATGCTCTCATCACGTTTTACTGCTTTTAGTTGCATTTCCAACGTTTATGCTCCGATGAGACGTTTCAGCCTCAATATCGTCCAAAAGTGCATTTTGTTGTCGAACACTTAGATTCTATGATTTCCTGCATTTAATGTATCATAGAATAATAGACATTCATGTTTCATTATAATATAAGAGTACCTGATGCTCTCATCACGTTTTTACTGCTTTAAGTTGCATTTCCAACTTGTATGCTCCGAAAAAACGTTTTAGCCTCAACAGAGTCCAAAAGTGCATTTTGTTGTTGAACACTTAGATCCCATGATTTCCAGCATTTAGTGCATCACAGAATACCAGACATTCATGTTTCATTATAATATAAGAGTACCTGATGCTCTCATCACGTTTTACTGCTTTAAGTTGCATTTCCAACTTTTATGCTCCGAAAAGACGTTTCAGCCTCAATAGAGTCCAAAAGTGCATTTTGTTGTTAAACACTTGGATTCTATGATTTCCAGCATTTAGTGCATCAAATAATACCAAACATTCAATTTTTCATTATAATATAAGAGTTCCTGATGCTCTCATCACGTTTTACTGCTTTAAGTTGCATTTCCAACTTTTATGCTCCGAAAAGACGTTTTAGAGTCCAAAAGTGCATTTTGTTGTTGAACACTTGGATTCTATGATTTCCTGCATTTAATGCATCATATAATACCAGACATTCAAGTTGTACTATATTGTAAGAGTACCTGATGCTCTCATCACGTTTTACTGATTTAAGTTGCATTTCCAACTTTTATGCTCCGAAAAGACGTTTTAGCCTCAACAGAGTCCAAAAGTGCATTTTGTTGTTGAACACTTAGATTCTATGATTTTCAGCATTTAGTGCATCACAGAATACCAGACATTCATGTTTCATTATTATATGAGAGTTCCTGATGCTCTCGTCACGTTTTACTGCTTTAAGTTGCATTTCCAACTTTTATGCTCCGAAAAGACGTTTCAGCCTCAACAGAGTCCAAAAGTGCATTTTGTTGTTGAACACTTAGATTCTATGATTTCCTGCATTTAATGCATCATATAATACCAGACATTCAAGTTGTACTATATTGTAAGAGTACCTGATGCTCTCATAACGTTTTACTGCTTTAAGTTGCATTTCCAACTTTTATGCTCCGAAAAGACGTTTTAGCCTCAACAGAGTCCAAAAGTGCATTTTGTTGTTGAACACTTAGATTCTATGATTTCCAGCATTTAGTGCATCACATAATACCAAACATTCAATTTTTCATTATAATATAAGAGTTCCTGATGCTCTCATCACGTTTTACTGCTTTAAGTTGCATTTCCAACTTTTATGCTCAGAAAAGACGTTTTAGCCTCAACAGAGTCCAAAAGTGCATTTTGTTGTTGAACACTTAGATCCCATGATTTCCAGCATTTAGTGCATCACAGAATACCAGACATTCATGTTTCATTATAATATAAGAGTACCTGATGCTCTCATCACGTTTTACTGCTTTAAGTTGCATTTCCAACTTTTATGCTCCGAAAAGACATTTCAGCCTCAACAGAGTCCAAAAATGCATTTTGTTGTTTTGAACACTTAGATTCTATGATTTCCTGCATTTATTGCATCATAGAATACCAGACATTCATGTTTCATTATAACATAAGAGTACCTGATGCTCTCATCACGTTTTACTGCTTTAAGTTGCATTTCCAACATTTATGCTCCGATGAGACGTTTCAGCCTCAATAGAGTCCAAAAGTGCATTTTGTTGTCAAACACTTAGATTCTATGATTTCCTGCATTTATTGCATCACAGAATACCAGACATTCATGTTTCATTATAATATAAGAGTTCCTGATGCTCTCATCACGTTTTACTGCTTTAAGTTGCATTTCCAACTTTTATGCTCCGAAAAGACGTTTCAGCCTCAACAGAGTCCAAAAGTGCATTTTGTTGTCGAACACTTAGATTCTATGACTTCCTGCATTTAATGCATCATAGAATACCAGACATTCAAGTTGTACTATATTGTAAGAGTACCTGATGCTCTCATCACGTTTTACTGCTTTTAGTTGCATTTCCAACGTTTATGCTCCGATGAGACGTTTCAGCCTCAATATCGTCCAAAAGTGCATTTTGTTGTCGAACACTTAGATTCTATGATTTCCTGCATTTAATGTATCATAGAATAATAGACATTCATGTTTCATTATAATATAAGAGTACCTGATGCTCTCATCACGTTTTTACTGCTTTAAGTTGCATTTCCAACTTGTATGCTCCGAAAAGACGTTTCAGCCTCAACAGAGTCCAAAAATGCATTTTGTTGTTTCGAACACTTAGATTCTATGATTTCCTGCATTTATTGCATCATAGAATACCAGACATTCATGTTTCATTATAATATAAGAGTACCTGATGCTCTCATCACGTTTTACTGGTTTAAGTTGCATTTACAACTTGTATGCTCCGAAAAGACGTTTCAGCCTCAATATTGTCCAAAAGTGCATTTTGTTGTCGAACACTTAGATTCTATGATTTCCTGCATTTAATGTATCATAGAATAATAGACATTCATGTTTCATTATAATATAAGAGTACCTGATGCTCTCATCACGTTTTTACTGCTTTAAGTTGCAATTCCAACTTGTATGCTCCGAAAAGACGTTTCAGCCTCAATTTTGTCCAAAAGTGCATTTTGTTGTTGAACACTTAGATTCTATGATTTCCTGCATTTAATGTATCATAGAATACCAGACATTCATGTTTCATTATAATATAAGAGTACCTGATGCTCTCATCACGTTTTTACTGCTTTAAGTTGCATTTCCAACTTGTATGCTCCGAAAAGACGTTTCAGCCTCAACAGAGTCCAAAAATGCATTTTGTTGTTTCGAACACTTAGATTCTATGATTTCCTGCATTTATTGCATCATAGAATACCAGACATTCATGTTTCATTATAATATAAGAGTTCCTGATGCTCTCATCACGTTTTACTGCTTTAAGTTGCATTTCCAACTTTTATGCTCCGAAAAGACGTTTCAGCCTCAACAGAGTCCAAAAGTGCATTTTGTTGTCGAACACTTAGATTCTATGACTTCCTGCATTTAATGCATCATAGAATACCAGACATTCAAGTTGTACTATATTGTAAGAGTACCTGATGCTCTCATCACGTTTTACTGCTTTTAGTTGCATTTCCAACGTTTATGCTCCGATGAGACGTTTAAGCCTCAATATCGTCCAAAAGTGCATTTTGTTGTCGAACACTTAGATTCTATGATTTCCTGCATTTAATGTATCATAGAATAATAGACATTCATGTTTCATTATAATATAAGAGTACCTGATGCTCTCATCACGTTTTTACTGCTTTAAGTTGCATTTCCAACTTGTATGCTCCGAAAAAACGTTTTAGCCTCAACAGAGTCCAAAAGTGCATTTTGTTGTTGAACACTTAGATCCCATGATTTCCAGCATTTAGTGCATCACAGAATACCAGACATTCATGTTTCATTATAATATAAGAGTACCTGATGCTCTCATCACGTTTTACTGCTTTAAGTTGCATTTCCAACTTTTATGCTCCGAAAAGACGTTTCAGCCTCAATAGAGTCCAAAAGTGCATTTTGTTGTTAAACACTTGGATTCTATGATTTCCAGCATTTAGTGCATCAAATAATACCAAACATTCAATTTTTCATTATAATATAAGAGTTCCTGATGCTCTCATCACGTTTTACTGCTTTAAGTTGCATTTCCAACTTTTATGCTCCGAAAAGACGTTTTAGAGTCCAAAAGTGCATTTTGTTGTTGAACACTTGGATTCTATGATTTCCTGCATTTAATGCATCATATAATACCAGACATTCAAGTTGTACTATATTGTAAGAGTACCTGATGCTCTCATCACGTTTTACTGATTTAAGTTGCATTTCCAACTTTTATGCTCCGAAAAGACGTTTTAGCCTCAACAGAGTCCAAAAGTGCATTTTGTTGTTGAACACTTAGATTCTATGATTTTCAGCATTTAGTGCATCACAGAATACCAGACATTCATGTTTCATTATTATATGAGAGTTCCTGATGCTCTCGTCACGTTTTACTGCTTTAAGTTGCATTTCCAACTTTTATGCTCCGAAAAGACGTTTCAGCCTCAACAGAGTCCAAAAGTGCATTTTGTTGTTGAACACTTAGATTCTATGATTTCCTGCATTTAATGCATCATATAATACCAGACATTCAAGTTGTACTATATTGTAAGAGTACCTGATGCTCTCATAACGTTTTACTGCTTTAAGTTGCATTTCCAACTTTTATGCTCCGAAAAGACGTTTTAGCCTCAACAGAGTCCAAAAGTGCATTTTGTTGTTGAACACTTAGATTCTATGATTTCCAGCATTTAGTGCATCACATAATACCAAACATTCAATTTTTCATTATAATATAAGAGTTCCTGATGCTCTCATCACGTTTTACTGCTTTAAGTTGCATTTCCAACTTTTATGCTCAGAAAAGACGTTTTAGCCTCAACAGAGTCCAAAAGTGCATTTTGTTGTTGAACACCTAGATCCCATGATTTCCAGCATTTAGTGCATCACAGAATACCAGACATTCATGTTTCATTATAATATAAGAGTACCTGATGCTCTCATCACGTTTTACTGCTTTAAGTTGCATTTCCAACTTTTATGCTCCGAAAAGACGTTTCAGCCTCAATAGAGTCCAAAAGTGCATTTTGTTGTTAAACACTTGGATTCTATGATTTCCAGCATTTAGTGCATCACATAATACCAAACATTCAATTTTTCATTATAATATAAGAGTTCCTGATGCTCTCATCACGTTTTACTGCTTTAAGTTGCATTTCCAACTTTTATGCTCCGAAAAGACGTTTTAGAGTCCAAAAGTGCATTTTGTTGTTGAACACTTGGATTCTATGCTTTCCAGCATTTAGTGCATCACAGAATACCAGACATTCATGTTTTATTATAATATAAGAGTTCCTGATGCTCTCATCACGTTTTACTGCTTTAAGTTGCATTTCCAACTTTTATGCTCCGAAAAGACGTTTTAGAGTCCAAAAGTGCATTTTGTTGTTGAACACTTGGATTCTATGCTTTCCAGCATTAAGTGCATCACAGAATACCAGACATTCATGTTTTATTATAATATAAGAGTTCCTGATGCTCTCATCACGTTTTACTGCTTTAAGTTGCATTTCCAACTTTTATGCTCCGAAAAGACGTTTTAGAGTCCAAAAGTGCATTTTGTTGTTGAACACTTGGATTCTATGCTTTCCAGCATTTAGTGCATCACAGAATACCAGACATTCATGTTTCATTATAATATAAGAGTTCCTGATGCTCTCATCACGTTTTACTGCTTTAAGTTGCATTTCCAACTTTTATGCTCCGAAAAGACGTTTCAGCCTCAACAGAGTCCAAAAGTGCATTTTGTTGTTGAACACTTAGATTCTATGATTTCCTGCATTTAATGCATCATATAATACCAGACATTCACCTTGTACTATATTGTAGGAGTACCTGATGCTCTCATCGCGTTTTACTGCTTTAAGTTGCATTTCCAACTTTTATGCTCCGAAAAGACGTTTTAGCCTCAACAGAGTCCAAAAGTGCATTTTGTTGTTGAACACTTAGATTCTATGATTTCCAGCATTTAGTGCATCACAGAATACCAGACATTCATGTTTCATTATAATATAAGAGTTCCTGATGCTCTCATCACGTTTTACTGCTTTAAGTTGCATTTCCAACTTGTATGCTCCGAAAAGACGTTTCAGCCTCAACAGAGTCCAAAAGTGCCTTTTGTTGTTGAACACTTAGATTCTATGATTTCCTGCATTTAATGCATCATATAATACCAGACATTCAAGTTGTACTATATTGTAAGAGTACCTGATGCTCTCATCACGTTTTACTGCTTTTAGTTGCATTTCCAACTTTTATGCTCCGAAAAGACGTTTTAGCCTCAACAGAGTCCAAAAGTGCATTTTGTTGTTGAACACTTAGATTATATGATTTCCAGCATTTAGTGCATCACAGAATACCAGACATCCATGTTTCATCATAATATAAGAGTACCTGATGCTCTCATCACGTTTTACTGCTTTAAGTTGCATTTCCAGCTTTTATGCTCCGAAAAGACGTTTCAGCCTCAACAGAGTCCAAAAGTGCATTTTGTTGTTGAACACTTAGATTCTATGATTTCCAGCATTTAGTGCATCACAGAATACCAGACATTCATGTTTCATTATAATATAAGAGTTCCTGATGCTCTCATCACGTTTTTACTGCTTTAAGTTGCATTTCCAACTTTTATGCTCCGAAAAGACATTTCAGCCTCAACAGAGTCCAAAAATGCATTTTGTTGTTTTGAACACTTAGATTCTATGATTTCCTGCATTTATTGCATCATAGAATACCAGACATTCATGTTTCATTATAACATAAGAGTACCTGATGCTCTCATCACGTTTTACTGCTTTAAGTTGCATTTCCAACATTTATGCTCCGATGAGACGTTTCAGCCTCAATAGAGTCCAAAAGTGCATTTTGTTGTCGAACACTTAGATTCTATGATTTCCTGCATTTATTGCATCACAGAATACCAGACATTCATGTTTCATTATAATATAAGAGTTCCTGATGCTCTCATCACGTTTTACTGCTTTAAGTTGCATTTCCAACTTTTATGCTCCGAAAAGACGTTTCAGCCTCAACAGAGTCCAAAAGTGCATTTTGTTGTCGAACACTTAGATTCTATGACTTCCTGCATTTAATGCATCATAGAATACCAGACATTCAAGTTGTACTATATTGTAAGAGTACCTGATGCTCTCATCACGTTTTACTGCTTTTAGTTGCATTTCCAACGTTTATGCTCCGATGAGACGTTTCAGCCTCAATATCGTCCAAAAGTGCATTTTGTTGTCGAACACTTAGATTCTATGATTTCCTGCATTTAATGTATCATAGAATAATAGACATTCATGTTTCATTATAATATAAGAGTACCTGATGCTCTCATCACGTTTTTACTGCTTTAAGTTGCATTTCCAACTTGTATGCTCCGAAAAGACGTTTCAGCCTCAACAGAGTCCAAAAATGCATTTTGTTGTTTCGAACACTTAGATTCTATGATTTCCTGCATTTATTGCATCATAGAATACCAGACATTCATGTTTCATTATAATATAAGAGTACCTGATGCTCTCATCACGTTTTACTGGTTTAAGTTGCATTTACAACTTGTATGCTCCGAAAAGACGTTTCAGCCTCAATATTGTCCAAAAGTGCATTTTGTTGTCGAACACTTAGATTCTATGATTTCCTGCATTTAATGTATCATAGAATAATAGACATTCATGTTTCATTATAATATAAGAGTACCTGATGCTCTCATCACGTTTTACTGCTTTAAGTTGCATTTCCAACTTTTATGCTCCGAAAAGACGTTTCAGCCTCAACAGAGTCCAAATGTGCATTTTGTTGTCGAACACTTAGATTCTATGATTTCCTGCATTTAATGTATCATAGAATAATAGACATTCATGTTTCATTATAATATAAGAGTACCTGATGCTCTCATCACGTTTTACTGCTTTAAGTTGCATTTCCAACTTTTATGCTCCGAAAAGACCTTTCAGCCTCAATATTGTCCAAAAGTGCATTTTGTTGTCGAACACTTAGATTCTATGATTTCCTGCATTTAATGTATCATAGAGTACGAGACATTCATATTTCATTATAATATAAGAGTACCTGATGCTCTCATCATGTTTTTACTGCTTTAAGTTGCATTTCCAACTTTTATGCTCCGAAAAGACGTTTCAGCCTCAACAGAGTCCAAAAATGCATTTTGTTGTTTCGAACACTTAGATTCTATGTTTTCCTGCATTTATTGCATCATAGAATACCAGACATTCATGTTTCATTATAACATAAGAGTACCTGATGCTCTCATCACGTTTTTACTGCTTTAAGTTGCATTTCCAACTTGTATGCTCCGAAAAGACGTTTCAGCCTCAACAGAGTCCAAAAATGCATTTTGTTGTTTCGAACACATAGATTCTATGATTTCCTGCATTTATTGCATCATAGAATACCAGACATTCATGTTTCATTATAACATAAGAGTACCTGATGCTCTCATCACGTTTTACTGGTTTAAGTTGCATTTACAACTTGTATGCTCCGAAAAGACGTTTCAGCCTCAATATTGTCCAAAAGTGCATTTTGTTGTCGAACACTTAGATTCTATGATTTCCTGCATTTAATGTATCATAGAATAATAGACATTCATGTTTCATTATAATATAAGAGTACCTGATGCTCTCATCACGTTTTACTGCTTTAAGTTGCATTTCCAACTTTTATGCTCCAAAAAGACGTTTCAGCCTCAACAGAGTCCAAATGTGCATTTTGTTGTCGAACACTTAGATTCTATGATTTCCTGCATTTAATGTATCATAGAATACCAGACATTCATGTTTCATTATAACATAAGAGTACCTGATGCTCTCATCACGTTTTTACTGCTTTAAGTTGCATTTCCAACTTGTATGCTCCGAAAAGACGTTTCAGCCTCAACAGAGTCCAAAAATGCATTTTGTTGTTTCGAACACATAGATTCTATGATTTCCTGCATTTATTGCATCATAGAATACCAGACATTCATGTTTCATTATAATATAAGAGTACCTGATGCTCTCATCACGTTTTACTGGTTTAAGTTGCATTTACAACTTGTATGCTCCGAAAAGACGTTTCAGCCTCAATATTGTCCAAAAGTGCATTTTGTTGTCGAACACTTAGATTCTATGATTTCCTGCATTTAATGTATCATAGAATACCAGACATTCATGTTTCATTATAATATAAGAGTACCTGATGCTCTCATCACGTTTTACTGGTTTAAGTTGCATTTACAACCTGTATGCTCCGAAAAGACGTTTCAGCCTCAATATTGTCCAAAAGTGCATTTTGTTGTCGAACACTTAGATTCTATGATTTCCTGCATTTAATGTATCATAGAATAATAGACATTCATGTTTCATTATAATATAAGAGTACTTGATGCTCTCATCACGTTTTACTGCTTTAAGTTGCATTTCCAACTTTTATGCTCCGAAAAGACGTTTCAGCCTCAACAGAGTCCAAAAGTGCATTTTGTTGTCGAACACTTAGATTCTATGATTTTCTGCATTTTAATGCATCATAAAATACCAGACATTCATGTTTCATTATAATATAAGAGTACCTGATGCTGTCATCACGTTTTACTGGTTTAAGTTGCATTTACAACTTGTATGCTCCGAAAAGACGTTTCAGCCTCAATATTGTCCAAAAGTGCATTTTGTTGTCGAACACTTAGATTCTATGATTTCCTGCATTAAATGTATCATAGAATACCAGACATTCATGTTTCATTATAATATAAGAGTACCTGATGCTCTCATCACGTTTTTACTGCTTTAAGTTGCATTTCCAACTTGTATGCTCCGAAAAGACGTTTCAGCCTCAACAGAGTCCAAAAATGCATTTTGTTGTTTCGAACACTTAGATTCTATGATTTTCTGCATTTTAATGCATCATAGAATACCAGACATTCATGTTTCATTATAATATAAGAGTACCTGATGCTCTCATCACGTTTTACTGGTTTAAGTTGCATTTACAACTTGTATGCTCCGAAAAGACGTTTCAGCCTCAACAGAGTCCAAAAGTGCATTTTGTTGTCGAACACTTAGATTCTATGATTTCCTGCATTTAATGTATCATAGAGGACGAGACATTCATATTTCATTATAATATAAGAGTACCTGATGCTCTCATCATGTTTTTACTGCTTTAAGTTGCATTTCCAACTTTTATGCTCCGAAAAGACGTTTCAGCCTCAACAGAGTCCAAAAATGCATTTTGTTGTTTCGAACACTTAGATTCTATGTTTTCCTGCATTTATTGCATCATAGAATACCAGACATTCATGTTTCATTATAACATAAGAGTACCTGATGCTCTCATCACGTTTTTACTGCTTTAAGTTGCATTTCCAACTTGTATGCTCCGAAAAGACGTTTCAGCCTCAACAGAGTCCAAAAATGCATTTTGTTGTTTCGAACACTTAGATTCTATGATTTCCTGCATTTATTGCATCATAGAATACCAGACATTCATGTTTCATTATAATATAAGAGTACCTGATGCTCTCATCACGTTTTACTGGTTTAAGTTGCATTTACAACTTGTATGCTCCGAAAAGACGTTTCAGCCTCAATATTGTCCAAAAGTGCATTTTGTTGTTGAACACTTAGATTCTATGATTTCCTGCATTTAATGTATCATAGAATAATAGACATTCATGTTTCATTATAATATAAGAGTACCTGATGCTCTCATCACGTTTTACTGCTTTAAGTTGCATGTCCAACTTTTATGCTCCGAAAAGACGTTTCAGCCTCAACAGAGTCCAAATGTGCATTTTGTTGTCGAACACTTAGATTCTATGATTTCCTGCATTTAATGTATCATAGAATAATAGACATTCATGTTTCATTATAATATAAGAGTACCTGATGCTCTCATCACGTTTCACTGCTTTAAGTTGCATTTCCAACTTTTATGCTCCGAAAAGACATTTCAGCCTCAATAGAGTCCAAAAGTGCATTTTGTTGTCGAACACTTAGATTCTATGATTTCCTGCATTTATTGCATCATAGAATACCAGACATTCATATTTCATTACAATATAAGAGTACCTGATGCTCTCATCACGTTTTACTGCTTTAAGTTGCATTTCCAACTTTTATGCTCCGAAAAGACGTTTCAGCCTCAACAGAGTCCAAAAGTGCATTTTGTTGTCGAACACTTAGATTCTATGATTTCCTGCATTTAATGTATCATAGAGTACGAGACATTCATATTTCATTACAATATAAGAGTACATGATGCTCTCATCACGTTTTTACTGCTTTAAGTTGCATTTCCAACTTTTATGCTCCGAAAAGACATTTCAGCCTCAATAGAGTCCAAAAGTGCATTTTGTTGTCGAACACTTAGATTCTATGATTTCCTGCATTTAATGTATCATAGAATAATAGACATTCATGTTTCATTATAATATAAGAGTACCTGATGCTCTCATCACGTTTTTACTGCTTTAAGTTGCATTTCCAACTTGTATGCTCCGAAAAGACGTTTCAGCCTCAACAGAGTCCAAAAATGCATTTTGTTGTTTCGAACACATAGATTCTATGATTTCCTGCATTTATTGCATCATAGAATACCAGACATTCATGTTTCATTATAATATAAGAGTACCTGATGCTCTCATCACGTTTTACTGGTTTAAGTTGCATTTACAACTTGTATGCTCCGAAAAGACGTTTCAGCCTCAATATTGTCCAAAAGTGCATTTTGTTGTCGAACACTTAGATTCTATGATTTCCTGCATTTAATGTATCATAGAATACCAGACATTCATGTTTCATTATAATATAAGAGTACCTGATGCTCTCATCACGTTTTACTGGTTTAAGTTGCATTTACAACCTGTATGCTCCGAAAAGACGTTTCAGCCTCAATATTGTCCAAAAGTGCATTTTGTTGTCGAACACTTAGATTCTATGATTTCCTGCATTTAATGTATCATAGAATAATAGACATTCATGTTTCATTATAATATAAGAGTACTTGATGCTCTCATCACGTTTTACTGCTTTAAGTTGCATTTCCAACTTTTATGCTCCGAAAAGACGTTTCAGCCTCAACAGAGTCCAAAAGTGCATTTTGTTGTCGAACACTTAGATTCTATGATTTTCTGCATTTTAATGCATCATAAAATACCAGACATTCATGTTTCATTATAATATAAGAGTACCTGATGCTGTCATCACGTTTTACTGGTTTAAGTTGCATTTACAACTTGTATGCTCCGAAAAGACGTTTCAGCCTCAATATTGTCCAAAAGTGCATTTTGTTGTCGAACACTTAGATTCTATGATTTCCTGCATTAAATGTATCATAGAATACCAGACATTCATGTTTCATTATAATATAAGAGTACCTGATGCTCTCATCACGTTTTTACTGCTTTAAGTTGCATTTCCAACTTGTATGCTCCGAAAAGACGTTTCAGCCTCAACAGAGTCCAAAAATGCATTTTGTTGTTTCGAACACTTAGATTCTATGATTTTCTGCATTTTAATGCATCATAGAATACCAGACATTCATGTTTCATTATAATATAAGAGTACCTGATGCTCTCATCACGTTTTACTGGTTTAAGTTGCATTTACAACTTGTATGCTCCGAAAAGACGTTTCAGCCTCAACAGAGTCCAAAAGTGCATTTTGTTGTCGAACACTTAGATTCTATGATTTCCTGCATTTAATGTATCATAGAGGACGAGACATTCATATTTCATTATAATATAAGAGTACCTGATGCTCTCATCATGTTTTTACTGCTTTAAGTTGCATTTCCAACTTTTATGCTCCGAAAAGACGTTTCAGCCTCAACAGAGTCCAAAAATGCATTTTGTTGTTTCGAACACTTAGATTCTATGTTTTCCTGCATTTATTGCATCATAGAATACCAGACATTCATGTTTCATTATAACATAAGAGTACCTGATGCTCTCATCACGTTTTTACTGCTTTAAGTTGCATTTCCAACTTGTATGCTCCGAAAAGACGTTTCAGCCTCAACAGAGTCCAAAAATGCATTTTGTTGTTTCGAACACTTAGATTCTATGATTTCCTGCATTTATTGCATCATAGAATACCAGACATTCATGTTTCATTATAATATAAGAGTACCTGATGCTCTCATCACGTTTTACTGGTTTAAGTTGCATTTACAACTTGTATGCTCCGAAAAGACGTTTCAGCCTCAATATTGTCCAAAAGTGCATTTTGTTGTTGAACACTTAGATTCTATGATTTCCTGCATTTAATGTATCATAGAATAATAGACATTCATGTTTCATTATAATATAAGAGTACCTGATGCTCTCATCACGTTTTACTGCTTTAAGTTGCATGTCCAACTTTTATGCTCCGAAAAGACGTTTCAGCCTCAACAGAGTCCAAATGTGCATTTTGTTGTCGAACACTTAGATTCTATGATTTCCTGCATTTAATGTATCATAGAATAATAGACATTCATGTTTCATTATAATATAAGAGTACCTGATGCTCTCATCACGTTTCACTGCTTTAAGTTGCATTTCCAACTTTTATGCTCCGAAAAGACATTTCAGCCTCAATAGAGTCCAAAAGTGCATTTTGTTGTCGAACACTTAGATTCTATGATTTCCTGCATTTATTGCATCATAGAATACCAGACATTCATATTTCATTACAATATAAGAGTACCTGATGCTCTCATCACGTTTTACTGCTTTAAGTTGCATTTCCAACTTTTATGCTCCGAAAAGACGTTTCAGCCTCAACAGAGTCCAAAAGTGCATTTTGTTGTCGAACACTTAGATTCTATGATTTCCTGCATTTAATGTATCATAGAGTACGAGACATTCATATTTCATTACAATATAAGAGTACATGATGCTCTCATCACGTTTTTACTGCTTTAAGTTGCATTTCCAACTTTTATGCTCCGAAAAGACATTTCAGCCTCAATAGAGTCCAAAAGTGCATTTTGTTGTCGAACACTTAGATTCTATGATTTCCTGCATTTAATGTATCATAGAATAATAGACATTCATGTTTCATTATAATATAAGAGTACCTGATGCTCTCATCACGTTTTTACTGCTTTAAGTTGCATTTCCAACTTGTATGCTCCGAAAAGACGTTTCAGCCTCAACAGAGTCCAAAAATGCATTTTGTTGTTTCGAACACATAGATTCTATGATTTCCTGCATTTATTGCATCATAGAATACCAGACATTCATGTTTCATTATAATATAAGAGTACCTGATGCTCTCATCACGTTTTACTGGTTTAAGTTGCATTTACAACTTGTATGCTCCGAAAAGACGTTTCAGCCTCAATATTGTCCAAAAGTGCATTTTGTTGTCGAACACTTAGATTCTATGATTTCCTGCATTTAATGTATCATAGAATACCAGACATTCATGTTTCATTATAATATAAGAGTACCTGATGCTCTCATCACGTTTTACTGGTTTAAGTTGCATTTACAACCTGTATGCTCCGAAAAGACGTTTCAGCCTCAATATTGTCCAAAAGTGCATTTTGTTGTCGAACACTTAGATTCTATGATTTCCTGCATTTAATGTATCATAGAATAATAGACATTCATGTTTCATTATAATATAAGAGTACTTGATGCTCTCATCACGTTTTACTGCTTTAAGTTGCATTTCCAACTTTTATAATCCGAAAAGACGTTTCAGCCTCAACAGAGTCCAAAAGTGCATTTTGTTGTCGAACACTTAGATTCTATGATTTTCTGCATTTTAATGCATCATAAAATACCAGACATTCATGTTTCATTATAATATAAGAGTACCTGATGCTGTCATCACGTTTTACTGGTTTAAGTTGCATTTACAACTTGTATGCTCCGAAAAGACGTTTCAGCCTCAATATTGTCCAAAAGTGCATTTTGTTGTCGAACACTTAGATTCTATGATTTCCTGCATTAAATGTATCATAGAATACCAGACATTCATGTTTCATTATAATATAAGAGTACCTGATGCTCTCATCACGTTTTTACTGCTTTAAGTTGCATTTCCAACTTGTATGCTCCGAAAAGACGTTTCAGCCTCAACAGAGTCCAAAAATGCATTTTGTTGTTTCGAACACTTAGATTCTATGATTTTCTGCATTTTAATGCATCATAGAATACCAGACATTCATGTTTCATTATAATATAAGAGTACCTGATGCTCTCATCACGTTTTACTGGTTTAAGTTGCATTTACAACTTGTATGCTCCGAAAAGACGTTTCAGCCTCAACAGAGTCCAAAAGTGCATTTTGTTGTCGAACACTTAGATTCTATGATTTCCTGCATTTAATGTATCATAGAGGACGAGACATTCATATTTCATTATAATATAAGAGTACCTGAAGCTCTCATCATGTTTTTACTGCTTTAAGTTGCATTTCCAACTTTTATGCTCCGAAAAGACGTTTCAGCCTCAACAGAGTCCAAAAATGCATTTTGTTGTTTCGAACACTTAGATTCTATGTTTTCCTGCATTTATTGCATCATAGAATACCAGACATTCATGTTTCATTATAACATAAGAGTACCTGATGCTCTCATCACGTTTTTACTGCTTTAAGTTGCATTTCCAACTTGTATGCTCCGAAAAGACGTTTCAGCCTCAACAGAGTCCAAAAATGCATTTTGTTGTTTCGAACACTTAGATTCTATGATTTCCTGCATTTATTGCATCATAGAATACCAGACATTCATGTTTCATTATAATATAAGAGTACCTGATGCTCTCATCACGTTTCACTGCTTTAAGTTGCATTTCCAACTTTTATGCTCCGAAAAGACATTTCAGCCTCAATAGAGTCCAAAAGTGCATTTTGTTGTCGAACACTTAGATTCTATGATTTCCTGCATTTATTGCATCATAGAATACCAGACATTCATATTTCATTACAATATAAGAGTACCTGATGCTCTCATCACGTTTTACTGCTTTAAGTTGCATTTCCAACTTTTATGCTCCGAAAAGACGTTTCAGCCTCAACTTTGTCCAAAAGTGCATTTTGTTGTCGAACACTTAGATTCTATGATTTCCTGCATTTAATGTATCATAGAATACGAGACATTCATATTTCATTACAATATAAGAGTACATGATGCTCTCATCACGTTTTTACTGCTTTAAGTTGCATTTCCAACTTTTATGCTCCGAAAAGACATTTCAGCCTCAATAGAGTCCAAAAGTGCATTTTGTTGTCGAACACTTAGATTCTATGATTTTCTGCATTTTAATGCATCATAAAATACCAGACATTCATGTTTCATTATAATATAAGAGTACCTGATGCTGTCATCACGTTTTACTGGTTTAAGTTGCATTTACAACTTGTATGCTCCGAAAAGACGTTTCAGCCTCAATATTGTCCAAAAGTGCATTTTGTTGTCGAACACTTAGATTCTATGATTTCCTGCATTAAATGTATCATAGAATACCAGACATTCATGTTTCATTATAATATAAGAGTACCTGATGCTCTCATCACGTTTTTACTGCTTTAAGTTGCATTTCCAACTTTTATGCTCCGAAAAGACGTTTCAGCCTCAACAGAGTCCAAAAGTGCATTTTGTTGTTAAACACTTGGATTCTATGATTTCCAGCATTTAGTGCATCACATAATACCAAACATTCAATTTTTCATTATAATATAAGAGTTCCTGATGCTCTCATCACGTTTTACTGGTTTAAGTTGCATTTACAACTTGTATGCTCCGAAAAGACGTTTCAGCCTCAATATTGTCCAAAAGTGCATTTTGTTGTCGAACACTTAGATTGTATGATTTCCTGCATTTATTGCATCATAGAATACCGTACATTCATGTTTCATTATAATGTAAGAGTACCTGATGCTCTCATCACGTTTTACTGCTTTAAGTTGCATTTCCAACTTTTATGCTCCGAAAAGACGTTTCAGGCTCAACAGAGTCCAAAAGTACATTTTGTTGTCGAACACATAGATTCTATGATTTCCTGCATTTAATGCATCATAAAAAATCAGCCATTCAAGTTGTACTAGATTGTAAGAGTACCTGATGCTCTCATCACGTTTTACTGCTTTAAGTTGCATTTCCAACTTTTATATAAGAGTACCTGATGCTCGCATCACGGTTTACTGCTTTAAGTTGCATTTCCAACTTTTATCCCCCGAAAAGACGTTTCAGCCTCAACAGAGTCCAAAAGTGCATTTTGTTGTTGAACACTTAGATTCTATGATTTCCTGCATTTAATGCATCATATAATACCAGACATTCATGTTTAATTCTAATATAAGAGTACCTGATGCTCTCATCTAGTTTTACTGCTTTAAGTTGCATTTCCAACTTGTATGCTCCGAAAAGACGTTTCAGCCTCAACAGAGTCCAAAAAGGCATTTTGTTGTTTCGAACACTTAGATTCTATGATTTCCTGCATTTATTGCATCATAGAATACCAGTTATTCATGTTTCATTATAACATAAGAGTACCTGATGCTCTCATCACGTTTTACTGCTTTAAGTTGCATTTCCAACTTTTATGCTCCGAAAAGACGTTTCAGCCTCAACAGAGTCCAAATGTGCATTTTGTTGTCGAACACTTAGATTCTATGATTTCCTGCATTTAATGTATCATAGAATAATAGACATTCATGTTTCATTATAATATAAGAGTACCTGATGCTCTCATCACGTTTCACTGCTTTAAGTTGCATTTCCAACTTTTATGCTCCGAAAAGACATTTCAGCCTCAATAGAGTCCAAAAGTGCATTTTGTTGTCGAACACTTAGATTCTATGATTTCCTGCATTTATTGCATCATAGAATACCAGACATTCATATTTCATTACAATATAAGAGTACCTGATGCTCTCATCACGTTTTACTGCTTTAAGTTGCATTTCCAACTTTTATGCTCCGAAAAGACGTTTCAGCCTCAACAGAGTCCAAAAGTGCATTTTGTTGTCGAACACTTAGATTCTATGATTTCCTGCATTTAATGTATCATAGAGTACGAGACATTCATATTTCATTACAATATAAGAGTACATGATGCTCTCATCACGTTTTTACTGCTTTAAGTTGCATTTCCAACTTTTATGCTCCGAAAAGACATTTCAGCCTCAATAGAGTCCAAAAGTGCATTTTGTTGTCGAACACTTAGATTCTATGATTTTCTGCATTTTAATGCATCATAAAATACCAGACATTCATGTTTCATTATAATATAAGAGTACCTGATGCTGTCATCACGTTTTACTGGTTTAAGTTGCATTTACAACTTGTATGCTCCGAAAAGACGTTTCAGCCTCAATATTGTCCAAAAGTGCATTTTGTTGTCGAACACTTAGATTCTATGATTTCCTGCATTAAATGTATCATAGAATACCAGACATTCATGTTTCATTATAATATAAGAGTACCTGATGCTCTCATCACGTTTTTACTGCTTTAAGTTGCATTTCCAACTTTTATGCTCCGAAAAGACGTTTCAGCCTCAACAGAGTCCAAAAGTGCATTTTGTTGTTAAACACTTGGATTCTATGATTTCCAGCATTTAGTGCATCACATAATACCAAACATTCAATTTTTCATTATAATATAAGAGTTCCTGATGCTCTCATCACGTTTTACTGGTTTAAGTTGCATTTACAACTTGTATGCTCCGAAAAGACGTTTCAGCCTCAATATTGTCCAAAAGTGCATTTTGTTGTCGAACACTTAGATTCTATGATTTCCTGCATTTATTGCATCATAGAATACCGTACATTCATGTTTCATTATAATGTAAGAGTACCTGATGCTCTCATCACGTTTTACTGCTTTAAGTTGCATTTCCAACTTTTATGCTCCGAAAAGACGTTTCAGGCTCAACAGAGTCCAAAAGTACATTTTGTTGTCGAACACATAGATTCTATGATTTCCTGCATTTAATGCATCATAAAAAATCAGCCATTCAAGTTGTACTAGATTGTAAGAGTACCTGATGCTCTCATCACGTTTTACTGCTTTAAGTTGCATTTCCAACTTTTATATAAGAGTACCTGATGCTCGCATCACGGTTTACTGCTTTAAGTTGCATTTCCAACTTTTATCCCCCGAAAAGACGTTTCAGCCTCAACAGAGTCCAAAAGTGCATTTTGTTGTTGAACACTTAGATTCTATGATTTCCTGCATTTAATGCATCATATAATACCAGACATTCATGTTTAATTCTAATATAAGAGTACCTGATGCTCTCATCTAGTTTTACTGCTTTAAGTTGCATTTCCAACTTGTATGCTCCGAAAAGACGTTTCAGCCTCAACAGAGTCCAAAAAGGCATTTTGTTGTTTCGAACACTTAGATTCTATGATTTCCTGCATTTATTGCATCATAGAATACCAGTTATTCATGTTTCATTATAACATAAGAGTACCTGATGCTCTCATCACGTTTTACTGCTTTAAGTTGCATTTCCAACTTTTATGCTCCGAAAAGACGTTTCAGCCTCAACAGAGTCCAAAAGTGCATTTGTTGTCGAACACTTAGATTCTATGATTTCCTGCATTTAATGTATCATAGAGTACGAGACATTCATATTTCATTATAATATAAGAGTACCTGATGCTCTCATCACGTTTTACTGCTTTGAGTTGCATTTCCAACTTGTATATAAGAGTACCTGATGCTCGCATCACGGTTTACTGCTTTCAGTTGCATTTCCAACTTTTATGCTCCGAAAAGACGTTTCAGCCTCAACAGAGTCCAAAAAGGCATTTTTTTGTCGAACACTTAGATTCTATGATTTCCTGCATTTATTGCATCATAGAATACCAGACATTCATGTTTCATTATAATATAAGAGTACCTGATGCTCTCATCACGTTTTACTGCTTTAAGTTGCATTTCCAACTTTTATGCTCTGAAAAGACGTTTCAGCCTCAATAGAGTCCAAAAATCCATTTTGTTGTCGAACACTTAGATTGTATGATTTCCTGCATTTATTGCATCATAGAATACCAGACATTCATGTTTCATTATAATATAAGAGTACCTGATGCTCTCATCACGTTTTACTGCTTTAAGTTGCAATTCCAACTTTTATGCTCCGAAAAGACGTTTCAGCCTCAACAGAGTCCAAAAATGCATTTTGTTGTCGAACACTTAGATTGTATGATTTCCTGCATTTATTGCATCATAGAATACCAGACATTCATGTTTCATTATAATATAAGAGTACCTGATGCTCTCATCACGTTTTACTGCTTTAAGTTTCCAACTTTTATGCTCCGAAAAGACTTTTCCAACTTTTATGCTCCGAAAAGACGTTTCAGCCTCAATAGAGTCCAAAATTGCATTTTGCTGTAGAACACTTAGATTCTATGATTTCCTGCATTTATTGCATTATAGAATACCAGACATTCAAGTTGTACTATATTGTAAGAGTACCTGATGCTCTCATCACGTTTTACTGCTTTAAGTTGCATTTCCAACTTGTATGCTCCGAAAACACAACTTGAAAGCACACATATATGTCAGGGGTGTCAAAGCTTTTTTCACCGAGGGCCACAAACAGAAAAATATATGAAAGGCTGGGCTACTCAGGTGAGGTATATGGCCAAATGAATCAAATGAGGTCAATTATGCATATATATATATAAATAAAAGAATCAGAGGAAATTCAGCTTTTTGGGGCTTTTCCAAGCTCCAGTAGAAGTCGGTCGGGAGAGAAACTGAAGCTGGTTCTTCAGAGATTCATCACTGCACCTCCATCAGTTCTAGTTCAGACTCTCTTCACTTTTTGTGCATCATCAGGAAGGGAGTCGAGAACAGCTTGAATTCTTTCTCAGTGGCAGAAAGATCTTTGAAGCGCAGACTGAGTTCTGTCATTTGATGTGATGACAGACACATATTTCCTCTTTTTCGCAGAAAGGTTGACCTCTGGACAATGGAATATATTTGTATATATATATATTTTATACATGTAAATATGTATATAAATATATATAAAAAATAAAAATAGGTATTAAAAGTGATCAAAAGCTTGAGGTTTCATGGAACGGCGTGGAAGTGGTGTGACGACTATTTCATATGGTTCGTGATCATACAGCAAGCTGTTGTAACTCAACTGTACGTTGTCAAAACTGTTCCAAAGTTAACATGCTTTATGAGAGTAATGGCTTGAAGACTTCTGCATGTCAATATTAACTCATAGTCAAAGCACCACCTACTGGTAAACTATGGCAATTTGAACTAGAAATGAACAAAGAAAATGAAATTTGCCGACTTCCGGTACGGTTTAGTGCATGGTCCCAAGAGACTTATTTGTAAGTTGATATGTTGTATATGTTGTCTTCTGAACACAATGAGATGCAAACAAGCTTTTGATATATTTTCATGAAATTGAACCATTAATGATCCACAGAGAATTTTGTACAAATTGAACCCAGCGTTTAGGAAGATTTGGGAATAAAATAGTTTTTCCCAAAATTAAAAATAGTTGAAATTCTAAGTCGGCGGAGTTTAATACGACCACGTACTTTTTTTGTAGAGCAGACACAACCGGACATGTGTGCCAAATGTCAGCTCAATTGGTGATAGGGGGCAAAAACTGTGGGCTTTCACATCTCACAGGTTGTCAAAAAAAAAACACGTACGGTTTAGAGCATGGTCCCAAGAGAGTTATTTTTAAGTTTACATGTGTTACATATGGCTACCAGGTTTCATACATGTAGGTCAACCGTAGCTCTGGGGCTGCTTAATTGAATATTTGTAGGGGGCACTATCGAGCCAAAGTGCCATTTTGAGTCATTCAAATCACATCAGGTAACTACATCTTTGCCTTTAATTGTGTGTGCCAAGTTTAGTTACGTGTCGAGCATGCCTAGTCCCTCAAAATTGACTTTGTTGTTGACCGCGAAGGATGGGTCGCCACGGCAACAGCGTTACACAAGAAATCAAAAGCTTTAGGGGCTGGCATCATGAAAGTCTTATGTTTGTCTAGAAGTAATTGGAAGTTGATCTGATTGACCGACTAAGAGAAGCAAGCCAAAGTATAAACATTTTACTTCCTGTTGCCATTAGGTGGCGCTATGACTCTAATTAAAAATTAGACTGCACATGTCTTCAGGCCTGGATCAAACATGTGAAACCTGGAAAGGATCTTATCATGTGGAGTCGAGTTGTATCGGTTTATTCGGTCATGGCGAAGGATCGGACTTCCGCGATGCTCCCACGTGACGCCGTTCAACGGATCCTTACAATCTTCAAGGTGATGCATTATCAATGTCTTAAGTCTCTTCCGACGCATTTTGAGAAGGAATCTGAATAATCTGTGAGGAGCACGGTGTACAAGTAGAAAACATGCCTTTAGGTGGCGCTATGACTAGGATTAAAAATGATCATATGGATGTCTTCAGGGTCAAGAGGTCATGAGATATGAGAAATATGGAGTAGATTCCATCATGTACGGCCGAGTTAAAGCAACTTCCATTTTCACGGAAAATGGTGTCTCTTTGGCGCTGCTCTGCGCTCACATAGTTCGATATTTTGAAAATCCTGAAATAACTTTTCCCTGCAAAGGTCTCAACATCATATTGCCCGAATGTGAAATCAGTCGTGTCTAATCTCTAGGAGGAGTTCGTCAGAATACAACGCCTGAAAACAAGGAAAATGCCAAAATTGAGGGGTTCACTGCAGCGCCCTCTAGTGTTTGAATATTATGAAACAATTTGGGCACATTAAGGGACACGATGTTGACATATACTACAAAGTTCGTGAAGATAGGCCAAGTAATTTGGAAGTTATGTGTATTGACAAGTCAATCGGCCATAGTTGGCAAAAAACGTGGGCTTTCAGCCTAAAGGGGGCGCAATAGAGACATTTTCTCAGACCTTTAGTGGACACCCAAATTATATTAATTTTCACCGAGTCGGATGGGTGTGCAAATTTTGAAGAATGTAGGTTTATCCCAAGCACCTCTTTTCCCTGCGCATTGGTCACTAATAAGAATACTTAGCATTTCAATTTTCAAGGTCCTCGACACTGACTACGTCAGTGCTCGGGCCCTAATAATACTTAGCATTTCAATAGGTCCTCGACTCGACTACGTCAGTGCTCGGGCCCTAATTATTCAATATCATCTATAATGCTACTTAATGAAACAGAGAGGAAAAATAGTCCTGTATATGCTTCTACTTTCAAATCAACAGACAATTTTACATATTTGGGAATAAAAATTGTCCCTGAGGTGAATAAGATTGCTCAGATAAACTATGACCCAATTTTGGAAGCTAGTGTATTTCTTCGATAGAGCGTTGGACATCCTTATTTAAATTTTCTATCCGTAATAGAAAATTTGCACCGCACAAACCTTCACGTGCGTCATACCAACAAAATAATGTTGACTCAATGATTGGCAGGATTAATATCCTAAAAATGAATAGACTCCCCAAATTTCTTTATTTGTTCCAGAATATCCCTCTACCCCTCCCTCATCCTTGTTCACAAGAATCAAGAAACTGTTTACCACTTTATTTGGCAAAATGAACGTCCCAGATTACGTCTATCTTTACTTTATTTACCATATGATCGAGGAGGCCTTAAATGCCCAAATATCCAATGGCATTACAGGGCAGCTCAATTGCGGTCGATCATGTTTTACTTTTCTTCCGGAAATCCCCCTGCTTGGATTGATTTAGAATCCTGCTCTGTTAAACCGAGTTTACCATTGCACTTGTACTCAGCAGGCCGTAAATATCTGAAGAAAAATACAGACAACCCTATTATATTGAACATGATTGATGTTTGGTTTGACACTTGCAAATATTTGAATATAAATTTGTCCCATTCACGCTTCAGTCCTATTTGGGGTAATGCCAACTTTGAACCAGGGCTAAATGATAGAGGATTTAAATTATGGGCTGAAAAGAGGTTAAGGAAAGTGCTAGACATGTACAGGGAGAAGGATAAAGATATCATAAATATATACATAAATATGTCTTTTGCGGAAATATCTACCAAATATGACATTCCAAATATCATTTTTTCAGATATCTTCAGTTTAGGAGTTTTATATCTTCATCTCAAAACCATTCATTAGTTATGCCGACCAATTCTGCATTAGAAATAGCAGTCACTAGACACTGCTATGATAAAGGTTTAATTTCAACGCTGTATGACTTGTTTGTGTCTGGATCTATTGAATCATCAGAATCAAAACTGAGATTATGGAAGGAAGATATAGAGGAGGAAATATCTTTAGAAGAATGGAGTGAGGCATGTAAAGAGGCACAGAGGCAGACAGTCAGCAGTAACCTAAAACTTCTACAGTATAAATGGCTGATGCGTACATATATAACTCCTGTGAAATTGCATAGGTTTAATGATAATATTCCTGACACCTGTATTAAGTGTGATGAGGCAAGGGGGACACTGTTTCACTGTATATGGGAATGTGGGAAGTGAAAACCTTCTGGCAAGATGTTGTTAATATGATTGATCAAATTTTATCAAAGAAAATACCATTGACTCCCAAGCTTTTTATTCTTGGTGTATATCCTATCATACCACTTCTACAAAGCAAAGAGCTCAGATTCATAGATATGTGTATATTACAAGCTAAACGTATAATTGCCCTTAACTGGAGAAGTGTTGATGGCCCAAGAATTGGTATGTGGGTTAAAGAAATGGCCTCAAACATGTCAATGGAAAAGATGATGTATATTGTTAGACGTAAACAAAATGTTTTTGATAATATCTGGAGACCTTTTAGGGATTTCTTAAGGCATAATACAAATGTTGGTGACTTGCTTCAGCAAGAACAGGCTCAGGGGGAGTAGGACAACTGTCTGATTATGTACATTGACTAGTAGGAAAAACAACAAAAAAACACCCATTGTTCAGTTTGTAAAGTATATTTTTATGTTTATGTTTCTTTTTTATTATCTGTTTTTAATTTAACTATTCGTTAGTTACTTTATTATTATGGGAGGGGGAAAAAGGGGGAAAATGTCTGCTGTGTATTGTTTTGTTGATATTCAATTTGATGTGACATGCAGACTGAAAATCAATAAATACATTGTTTAAAAAAAAGAAAAAAAAGACAAGTTGGAGCGGCTGCATTAAAGTTGGAGCTCATCAATATTGAAGATGTTGAAATGTTGAAGCGCAGGCGACAGAGAAGACGTTTGCGGAGGTGGTCTGTACGACCACTAAACCGGTCGAGGCTGGGAAAAAGCAACTGCCGGAAATTACGTTCTGAGCGGACCAATCACAGCGCTTGCGGTCCGTGTCAACGCGACGCGTAGTTAGGATTTTTTGGAGGTGCGCGTCAGGCAGTGCAAGTCCTCAAGTGTCGTTGCTGGTTCCCTTTCATTCTCCCTTCCCCTAAGACCTAAGTCACATTTGTTTGGTATAGTTGTGTATCAGCTATATAAGCAACAACAATATGTTGAATGCCTTAAATTAAATCAACCATTTGATATAATTTTTTATATACAAATCTTAAATCCCATTGTCCTAACTGCACAAGTGGTGAAAATTGCATGTGAATGAAACAAACTGAAAATATCACCACGTATAGCCCAGCACAATCATGCTAACGTTAACCATGTTGAAACGATATCACCACGTGGAGCCCAGCACAACATGCTAACGCAATGTTAAAATGTGGAGCCCAGCACAATCATGCTACCAGTAACTATGTTAAAACGATATCACCACGTGGAGCCCAGCACAATCATGCTAACGGTAGCAATGTTAAAACGATATCACCACGTGGAGCCCAGCACAATCATGCTAACGGTAGCAATGTTAAAACGATATCACCACGTGGAGCCCAGCACAATCATGCTAACGTTAACCATGTTAAGCCTATTCGGTAACGTTCATTTAAGCTAACAGCAGATAACAGTCACTTAATGATCCTTGCACTCAGGCATTGTAATGTGGATGGAAAAATCATGTGCAGACGTCAACAACTCTAACTGGTGAAAAAGACAACTTGTTTTGCAGACAAACTACACGTTAAGAGAAAGAGAAAACTTTGAGAGAGTACACGCTTCATTGCAGTAATGTTAACGCAAGCTAATAAGAGAGAATAGCCTTACCTTATTTGGTTTAAGGACAGCAAATGGGTTTTAACCACCTTAGATCTGCGTTGTGAGTTTTTCTCTTCACTTTAACAGACAGACAGGTGTGTTGAAGTCCTCTCCTCCCGGCTAAGCTGGGTCAACGTGCTGTGTAAGCCTAATTTATGGTTCTCCGTCAGGTCCACGGCGTACCTACGGCAGACCCCTACACCGTAGCCTGACGCGCACCTCCAAAAAATCCTAACTACGCGTTGCGTCGACGCGGACCGTAAACGCTGTGATTGGTCCGCTCAGAACGTAATTTCCGGCAGTTGCTTTTTCCGGTCTGTCTTCATACACCGCCTCTGCAAACGTCTTCTGTCGCCTGCACTTCAACATTTGCAATATAAGCATTTGCTCTTCAATATTGATGAGCTCCAACTCCAAATGCAGCCGCTCCAACTTGGACGCCATTGTTTACTGTGACCGGAAGAAAAAGGATTCAGCCCCTAAATAACTCCTGAAACCACACAGACACACAGGCACACCCCCCTGGCAGCATGGCGGTTAATTGCAGGCAACGCGTTCCCTCGACGCAAAACTCTGAATGCTCAACGACGCCGTCACGTCGACGGCGTACCTGACGGAGAAGTATGAACTAGGCTAAAAGACAGGTGTCTGACGCAAGATAATATGTTACGGGTGAAGGTATCTAAAAAACGTTGTTTCCGATCGGTCTTTTAAGTTGGCCTGTACTATACCGTGTGACGTTGGTACGCTGAAGTGAAGTTAGGCTATCTAGCCGAGCGAAAGTTGGCTGACTGATGCCTCGCAAATCACATCAACCATTATTGCTGGTTACAATAACGGTGTTATGGTGTTATTGGATAGTACAGTGTCTAACTCATTGGAATTGATACACATAACTTGAAAGTCTACCAGAAGTGGATCAAACTCCAAATGACAGTCATTATGACTGCAGTCCCCCCCCCCCCCCCCATTATTATTATTAGCTTTATTTTCATTGGTTGCTGGATTACATTTCACCCAGATACAACAGATACGTTTTTCTGATTGGCTATTCGTGTAGCCCATTTCTTTTTTTGATTGGCTGATGAGTGGCACCTCGCGGCATAACTCCAGGGGATTCGGGGGAGACGTGCTTGATTCCTCCATGGTGAGGGCAGTGCGACCAGGTCATGTTTGTGCGCTGCGGCACATTAAATAGCCTAGAGTTTTTTTTCAGCGTGAGAAATACGATGTGTCGACTTAAGACCGAAATGCGTGACAGTCACGCTCAATGCGTGACACTTGAGAGCCCTGTATATCACTCAAGTAACTAACACTTTTTATGCCATTTAAGTTGGGTTAGCTTACTACTTTCATTAAGGTGAGCTGGTATGTTTTACAGTGTTCTTATAGTAAGCAAGTCGGTAGTTAAAGGAGGTGGACTGTGAGTTGTTGTTATGCGGTGACGTGTAAGTTATTGGCTTGGCTGGTACATAAGCATTATCGTTCATGTCTTGGTTGGTGTGAGCTGTGTTTGGTTGCCTCTTTGTGCTGTGGATGGGCCTGTCAGAGGAACCTTTTGGATGCTACTTTGGGATGGTGCTTATGGTTTAGTTCAGTTTATTGATCGCTGGTAATTATGGAAATTCCAGTTGTGTGTGTGTTCATCACTCGTCCCCTGTGGTGGACCTCTTATGCATGAACTCTTATGAAACTATGCATGAATTTATGAAACCTCTATGCATAAACCTCTTATGAAACTTTGCATGAAAGATTACTTGGCGGACTGGGGGATGCACTTCAACCGGTATAAAATATGTAAATTTGAAATCTATGTAGTTTGCATTAAGGTATGTCAGTATTACTTGTGGGAACACTATATTTATGGAGGGGTGTGGGTCCTGTTTCTTTGTCTTTCAGGCTGTTCATCGTCGGCTGATGAGCCACACCTGAGCCACACCACCTGAACATGGAGGCTGGTCGCTCCCTTGTCTGGCTGGCTGCACTTCTTTGGCTGACACTGCTGCTTAGTAGTTTTGTTTGAATTAGTTTTAGTATTCTTTAAATGTCTATTATGTTTAAACTTGTCTGGTCTCCCTTCATATTGCAGCCTTTGAGCTGGGTTGTAACACACTTTACTTTCATATCTGTAGCTTTCCTCTGAAATTAAGTATTGTAAATGTGTAAGGTTGCGTAGTCCATTACTGGAATTACTAATGGATATTAATAAGTGCCTTATTTTAGTTGTCAGGATTGTGGGTTTATGCTATCTATCTGTATTTATCCATTAACATTTGGTTGTTTCAGCAGGACAGGAACACTAATACAGAGTAATAATTGATTTATAAAAACTAAAGTTAGAATACAAATGTGTCAATCAAAATAGCAAATAAAGTCATTTGGTTGCCTTAGTGCATTTTCAATGTTAGATGAGCTGTTACATAGTTCTCATATTAGCAAATAGAAATATGTAAACACTTTTGAAAGGGTAAAATGTGTCGCCAATTGAAAGAAGAAAAAAACGAGTGCTTCTTGCATGTATCTCTGCTTAAAGATGTACTTTTATCTTTGTACCACAAGATGTCCTCCTACTAAATCATTTGCAGAGAACAGAACACTAAGTGTGGCACACCTGATCTAATTTTACCGGACTTTACAACAAAACAGTTCAACTGAACCTCTGGACAAATTGGCAAGTTTAATAGCAATCCGACGTTTTCCCCTTCAGTCATAAACGTATCAAAGCGCCGTCATTTACTAATTAATGCCATTGTCCGCAACAAGTTATCACCAAAATGAAGTTTTATTTTGAAAAAACTGACCACCGGATATACTAGGTTTCCTCTTGTCGAGCTTGACATCAAGGGACTGACTCTCAGCATGGACCCAGTATCTTCCAAACCAGCGCCCGACGTGGAAAAGGATTTGTACGTGAAAGAAAATGACATTGTTCAATAGTGTCGCCTGCGCTTTTTTACTTCGAGAGAGGAGATATTTGCGCTAAAGAGCTCCCGAAAGATACCCAAGTCGCAGTTGGCGTGAAACACAAAAGACGGGCAGCGCAGGGTAGAGATCTCAGTCTGGAGTCAACGCTGCAACAAGGTAAGAAGATAGCTTTGCCAGAAGCCACGGCGATCTGTCCCACCGCCGTTATTGCTTACATTTCAACTTTGTATCCGGTGTGGGACGTTTCTCCAACATTACGAGTACAAAAATGCAAAAAAAGAAGTGTTTCCTTCCTTGAGTTTGGTGGTTTTAAGCAACTTTGTTGCAGCTACGTGTTGCAACGCTGCAGCTTCGAACAACGAGCCTCTGAGGTTTGGCAAGAAAAGGCTATTTTTTTTTCTTTTTTTTTACTCTTCTGTCGGTTTAACTTCACGTCAGTTTGATGCTGTATACATGATGTAATGCTATTGAAGTTACTCATTAATAATAATAATAATAATTACTTTATTATGATCTGTTCGAGATAATACACATAGTGTGTGTGTGTGTGTGTGTGTGTGTGTGTGTGTGTGTGTGTTGCATACAGCTCTGATTTTAGCTATCTAAGCTAACATACATAGCATTATAGCCTACTACTACTGCATGACGTCTTTATTAGGTTTTCTAGGTAGAGGTGTTTTTAAAATATATTTTTTTGTAATTTTATTTTTAAAGATATTATAAACTTCATTCACCTCGGGTCCAGGGAACGAAATCTCTCGGTACCATTGCTGTGCTAGTTTGTATGGTAAGCACACAACAGTTGACCATTGGCTACGAGTAAGGTTGCCTTTCTTTTTTAACCTTTTTTTTTTTTTGTGTTATCTATCCTGAAGTTCACTGAAGTCATGATGATGATGATGAACCAGATGCCCTCACATTTCAGTAGTGGCCGCCAGGTTGCTCCCATGGTTCACCTTCTTTGATTTGTGTGTATTTTTTGTGTGGAGGATTTCAGCAGATACATCTCAGCCCTCTCTTTGGTTCAAACCTGTGGGGGAAGAGAATTCTCAGAAATCTCGAAAATCGTGTGTGTGTGTGTGTGTGTGTGTGTGTGTGTGTGTGTGTGTTGCCCTCAATGTTTCCCAGCATTCCCATTGGCTACCGGTTTAATGTCAAAAGATGTTAATCACTCCAGTAGAAATTCAACAGGGCTGATCCATAAAAAAAGAAGATACAAATCAGATTTAAAAAAAATATATAATAAGACTTGAGAGGATCAACACTGTGAGATTATTTTTAGGCACTGCACACGAGGGGCAGAATGTTGCATGAGAATGCTGGCGTGTGTTGTTGAAGCTGGTTATTTCTGACTCGCACTGAACTGCAGTAACGGCAGTAACATTTGGGTAAATGGGGACACTGAATATGGCTTCGGTTTAATGGATGAGGCCCTTTTTAATATCTGGCTAGTTTTTGTTGTTAAATTCCAATAAATGTCAGGGGGAGACAAAAGATGATTTCAAATTCCTTGAAAATATTTTTCCCAATTTAACCAGTCTTGTGCTTTGAAGTCATATGATTAATGTGACAATAACGACTTTTGTTGTCATTTTAAGATCATTTAATGCCACTGATAAAATGGTAATATAGTAGCAAAAATAAAGTACACCCATTTGTAGAGCAATTCACTTTACATTCGTAAGAACATCCAGACAATTGAATTGGAATGTGAAAAAAAGATTGAATATCCTTAATAAATAAAACATACTTGACCACAAAACCAAAAAGGTAAATAAGTATGCACTCTCACGCCCTGTAAAAATAAGCAATGTCCGCGCAATGCCCCATTCTTATCATGTTGGCGACAATGTTGGTGACATTCGTATGGAAACAAACAATGTAAACACAACGGGCAATATCGAGGTCAGCAAAAATCTATCAGTCATGTCCATATATCGTACAATAAGTTGATAATATAAGAAATACCAAGGTCGTGTCCATTTATCATACAATAAATCAATATTGTAAATATTATCGAGGTCATGTCCATATTTATTGAACGATGAGTCGATAACGTTGACCAATTATCATGATAATAAATAAATACAATGGTGCGTGATTATGCAAGGAAAATGAATCGGAACAAAGTGCCATGTCGTTTTCAAAGGTCGTAATCGTGGGGTACGGTCACGCAAAAACAAGGATGGAAAGGTTTTGGGGCCAAAAGTCCCAGCTTAACTAAGACTGAGCTGAAACGGTGACATTTGCAGATGAGGTAACGTGAAGATAAAAAATATAAAAATTTGATTGGCCGAACAAATTAATTTCCTTCTTTTTTTTTAACACGCTTCCACATCTTTATCTTGAAGCTCTGATCAGGAGGTGTTTGCACGACATGGAAACGGAGCAGTATGTTTCCACTAAAGGAAAACAGAGGTGCCCTTTTGACAAGGTGACACAAGGCACATATGTGAGGTATTGCAGACCATTCCCCTGAACCCCGGCGACGGAGAGGGAGGATGTAAATCTGCTCATTCTCTCTCCAGCTGCTTCCTTTACTGTCTCCTTGTACAGTGGAGCTGCTCAGTCAGCACGGTCACAATTCCATTCATACCAGCTTTTCCTGTTCCAAAGGCAAGATGGGAAGCAAGGGAATGAATATTGCTTCTTTTTATACGGGACCGTCGGGAAAACCAGCCAGACAATATGTCATCCAGACCGATGGACAGACCAAAAGAGATTGAAGACTTTGAAAAATGCTTTTGGACAAGTTCTTGTTGGTGTTAACTCAGCATTTGATAGTTGACAACTTTGGCTCCTTTTATACTAATGTGTAGATGTTTCTTAAAGTAAGAAAAAAAGTAGCAGATATTATAGGCCTGGATCAATACCAATCCTCATTAAATACGGCTTATTTTGGCATTATTAAATATACTGTTTCCACTATCAGTTACGTTCAAATTCACTCATGGCAGGCCACCAAGGACAAAAAATATCAAAACAAGTTTTGTTTTGGTTGGGTTGGTACCGATACTATAATTATAGTATCAACTCTCGTTTGGTGGAGAAGTCGTTAAAGGCGTTAGCAGCAATCCTCATCGCGGCCCAGAAGGTGTCGGTGCACCCGCAACGGAGCGCCACGTGTGCTCGTATACTCCGCGGATGACCTTCAAACGACAGGCCCCCTAGCGTCAACAGTTTTTCAGCTCCTCACTTTCACATCGACAGTCAAAAGAAGGGTGTTCCCTCTTTGCTTCTGCGTTATTCCAGCGTTACCTCGAGTCGGGGTTTCTCAACCGGACAGATTTTTTGACTGTTCGAATGCGAAAAATGGACAGACCTACAGCATGTTGAGGGAGGGGAAACGAGTGCTGTGGTGAGGACAGAAGACATTTGCTTTACAAAATCCTTACAACAGTAACACAGGGACCACAAGACGTTCCATGTTGGCTGTCAAGCACTCCTTTATTTACAGCCCTCCGTTATCTCATGTCTCCGCGGCGGTTTCAAAGGCACACCACATCACACCAAAAGTAGGGCTGCAACAACGAATCGATGAAATCGATTATCAAAAGTGTTGGCAACGAATTTCATTATCGATTCGTTGTGTCGCGCGATTATTACGTCGGGCAATAAGTCGCGGAGAAGAAAAAAAAAAAGCAGAGCAACTGGCCGGCCAGCGTTTCTGAGATCGGAGTGAGACACGAGAAAAGCTGAGGTTGTAATGTTCTCAAAAATAGAAGATCTTTGACAAGTCGAGTTTTGGCCAATCAGCGTCTTCATGTTCCTCAAACTTGTTTTTAATGGAAGCTAGTCAGCTTGCTATCACGTTAGTTAACGTGTTTGGTTGTGTATTGTCGTTAAAGTTACGTTATATTCCGTTACAGTTCAGTCTTGCTTGTAAAAAAACGTAACGTGATGAAACATGCCGTCACCCCCCGGTCTGGTTCAGTTCACGCTGTCACTCGTTAACGTTAAACCGGCTCACCGGTGGATCTGGCTGCAGGTTTTTTTTTTTTTTCTACTTAAAGTAGAATGAAGCAAATCACGTAGTTGGGCTTAGCCAAGAACGTGACGTCGTGGTCATAAGAGACCCAGAATGAAAGAGTTTAAGGAAGAGGACGCTCTATATGGAGCAGTACAGCTTCCCTCTGTCCCAGTATTTCATACATATTCATAAAGCAGGGTATGCTAAATGCAGCCTCTGGAGGGATCAATTACAGTAAAAAAGGGCTCACATTTGGCAGATGTAAAGCATAGATGTGTATGTTTTTAGTGTTAGTCCATTTTGTTGTTTTAATTAACAGCTCAGGGATGTTCAAGGAGCAACCTGTTTGTGCACTTTCTGAAGATGTTTTGCACTGTCCCTTCTGTTTTTGAATAAAGGGTTGGAAATGAACGCTTTTTTGATAAAAAGATTTTTTTATCCGATTCATCGATTAATTGAAAAAATAATCAACCGATTAATCGATTATTAAAATAATCGTTAGTTGCAGCCCTAACCGAAAGCACACCCTGTTTTCTCCATGTCTCTCCCTCTCGCCTGTAGTTGTGTCTCAGTGTGTCACACACAGCGGTATGCAGGGGCCAACCAGTGTTGGATGTTTTACTGTTGAGTCACGCTCTCTCGCTCTCTCTGCTACTAAGTTCTCCTTGCGCTCCGTGTCCTTGTAACTTCATCTACTGGAGGGTCAATGCTGCAACGTGCGACAGGATTTGGTTTGCTTCGCCGCATACAGTACATCTGAGTGCGTCCACCTGCGTGTAGCGGCACGCTCAGCCCTTAATCCCCCAGTTTGAACCGAAATGGGCGTCTCATTGATGATGGGGACATTTCAGGGCGTATGTTATGCTTCTTGGGGTCTGGCAGTCGTGAGCGGGGTTCTTAAAGGAGCAGTGTTTAATATTCAGGAGGATCTATTTGCAGAAATGTGTATCATATATATATATATATATATATATATATATATATATATATATATATATATATATATATATATATATATATATATATCTCACGTCTCTCATCCATACATTTCTGTAAATAGATCCCCCAGTCAATAAACCAATGGGTGACATCACAACGACTACATCCACTTCTATCCACTTGAACTTGACAGGAAGCCTCAAACTGACAACAAAGTACATTTTTACTCTTTGTAACATGGAAGATTTAGTATTTGTAAAACTTTCCCAACGTAGCGGGGTCAGGGAAAGAAAAAAACTTCACACTGTCTGTGTAGTGACTGACCTCTGTCTAGTCACTCGACTGGGCGCGGGAGAAGTTCCTGTTTCTTACTCGCTTTTTCAGATAAAAGTCCAGGCCGTTTGCATATCGTTGGGTGAGGTTCCCATTTAATTATATTTCATGATCATACAACTTGTACATTCCTGGTCTCCTGAAGTGTTGCGCTTGAGGTAAACTGTGTGATCTCCCTGTCACCCATGCATCATTACCCACCTGGCTGTTGCACCTGTGCTCCATATATAAACTACCACTATAAAATACACACTACCAAAATAAAATACACAGACATAACTAATGGCTCATACAGTCTGTTCACCTGCCAATGAGCGAAGACAGCATGCGTTTTGTGCCGCTGTTGTGTCACAGGTTAACTTGTATCTTATTAAAATGTGCATGACAAAGACAGCCTTGGAGGTTGTTTTACACACGAAGTTCTCAGTGTTGTTGTGTTTTTTCTTTTTTCTTTTCCCCCCTGCAAGCTTGGGCATTTGTTTTAAGCCAGTACTTCTATGACGCGTCACCAGCTACCGTGCAGTTGCCAGATACGGTCAATGACCACAGGCTTGGGTTTTGGACTCTGTTGCACACACATCAACATGTAACTAAAATAGTTATTTTTAACATTTCTGTTTTTTGTGTTAACTGGTGAGTTTTAGAGGTGTTAAGTATACTTTTTAAAACAAATCATTTTGGAGCCAGGCTACCAGTTTATTTCGAGTTGTTTTCATGCTAAGCTAGACTAACCATCGATCTTGTTGTCTCACTATCGTAAAGAAGGCAAATAAGTGTGTGTGTTCTCTATGATGTTGAACATGGCTGTAACAGATGTGTTTACAGCCATGTCTTGATCAGGGAAACGGCAATTTTCATGGACAAACTAACCCTCAGTCTGTTAAGCTAGTGACCTTTAACCTGTGACCGGCTTCTGGGATGAGGTGTGTGTCAAAGGCCTCTACAGACATGTGACATGGCTTTATATTTAACATCTGTCTCTACATAAGTGGAGGGAACTGCGCAATTCACCGCTCAGCAAGTTTATGTTCCAAGGCTGTATTTTCTTTTCATCATTTAATGTTAGTGCGGTTTTCTTGCTTTTGCAGCAGGAGCTGGCCAATTGTGACCTCATCCAAGCTCTCCATGAGGAAAGGCCGATTGAACATGTTAGCAACATGGGGGTCTGGCAGTCGTGAGCGGGGTTCTTAAAGGAGCAGTGTTTGGCATTTTTAGAATGCCACTCGTTTGACATTTCAAAATGACATTTGAAAATATCCGTCTCTCACAGGGAAGGTGGAGCACACGTAGGCCGGCAGATTTTCACGCAGCGACTCATTTGAGTCCCGATGCTCTGTTCCACTATTGTGCTCCGTTGTCACTCGCCAAGTGCTCCTCACAGAGAGATGCACCAAATAGCAGTTATGGATGGTCACATTACAGTAACGTCACTTCACCCAGTTATGAAGCAGAACGGAAATATTGTTCATTCTGAATGTTTGCCGTTAGGATCTTTGTTATCTGCCACTGTATATGTCAAATGAAAATGTATTTATTACATTGAGTATATAGTTAGTATACTCCAGGAATACAAATTAGGTTCGTATGTATTAAGGTAATCATTTTTGACACTAACTATTTCTAATTAAAGCACAAATGTAACATAGATACGGAAAATCCAATTAAGAAGCAAATAACAAAAGGCTCCTGATATAAGTAGTTGAATGGGTATTTGGAATAAATTACTTTCTTGTCTAATCTTTATGTGCAGGGCATTCCAAAGTCTTGGAACATTATTGGCAAAGGTCCAGTTTCCTTTTCTGTGCAGTCAGGAGGTTGTTACCCCGGCGTATCAGGCAGGCCTCCAGCTTAGAAGGCTATGTAATACAGTTGACCTTTCGCTAAGTCCCGCCCCTTTGAACACAGAGTTTAAGTGACTCACATTTTTGGAACAAACTAAAACGTTTTTTTTTTTTTTTCAGACTTGCCCTGTTAAATGGCAACTTAATGAAGATAAGATAAAGGCCCAATCCCAATCTCCACACTCACGGACTCCCGTGCTTTGAGGCGCGCTCCAGCTAGTCCCTGAGTCCCTGAGTCCCTGAGGGTTCAGCGCCTTGGGGGGGTATTGGTTTGGACCAAAGAGTAGAGAAGGCACTATCTACAGCACTAGGTCAGGGTGTCAAAATATACATTTAAAGAAAATCCCAAATAAGGTCAAATGATTCTTGATTTAAAAAGTTCTGATTAGTCAGGAACAGGCGTGACTATAAAGTTGTATAATAACTGAGGGGGAGCCCCTTGCTGACACTGGTAGGCTACTCTGTATCCTTGTGGAAAGCCTTTGACTTTTACTGAAGATACCTTTAACCCAACATCGACCTGCAGGCCAGAATTCCAAGATAATAATAGCAACCAGTTTACAGTAAGTCTCCTGCTTTGTTAAAGCATCAAAGGAATAAGTAATTTTAAGAGTTGATATTCCTGAGTCGACTTCTTTGCAGCTATCTCATCCACACTAGTCTCAATTGTTCAATTGGTTGTGTTAGCGGTAGATGAGGTCCCCATTTAATAGTGCAGCTTCAGTCCCAAAAATAGCAGTATTGATAGAAGGTTTGGCTGAAAATGCTGCATACATACATGTCATTGCCCCCTTCACTGTAACGCTGAGCACTGTTCAGTGTTCAAGGACAAATCGTTTCACAAGCTCAGCACAGAGCAGACATGACCCAAAGAGAAATTTGATTTTGTAGCGAGTAACGAAGGTTTCAGGGGAAATGTATCGGAGTAAAAGTATCAGTTTTCTTTGCAAAATGTAGTGAAGTAAAAGTAAACTGAAATTATAAATAGTAAAGTAGAGTACAGATATCCAAAAAAACTACTTAAGTACAGTAACGAAGTATTTCTACTTCGTTACTATACACCACTGCCATTACTTTTATTTTTTTGGAAACAACAATTTTAAAATGTTAAAGAGTAATTGGTTAAAATACACCAGCATCATTCTCGTGAGCACACTGTCTCAGGAACGCCTGGAGGCAAGTTCTTCAAATTTGGTGTAACAGTACAAAAATTCACGGCTCAGTATGTATCTTTGAAATTAATACAATTCAATAGTTTCTCATTGGCCATAATCGTATTAATAGTTAAGGCACTCAAAAACTGGCATAATGTAAATAATTATAACATTTACGAGTAGGTCGCCACCAGAGAACCAGGGACTAATGAGGGTAGTTCCATGATTGGCTACGTCACCATTGAGGAGCGTCAACTTTTTTAACAAGATAAAAATGCACAGAGCATAAGAACTAGAATGATAATTATTAGCTATTTACTCCCGTCTTTCTGCTCAGATTTCCTTCGTTTTGCTGAATAACGTGTGCGCTCCATGATGTTCAAAAAGTGCCAAAGTTAGTAAATGTAATAGCAAAAACAAAGTTTTAATCATATTATCTCACCATGTTAGTGCCGTTGAAAGATTTCTATCTGAGACTTCTTTGTTAAGGAGCAGAGTTGGCACCGTCAGCAGCTATCTTTAATCACAGGGATAATTACGTGGCCTCACAGGACTGCTGGGAGATCTGATGAGTCATATCCTACAGGGATGCCACTAATCACACCCCTGGGGAATTTGGTGTGTGTGTGTGTGTGTGTGTGTGTGTGTGTGTGTGTGTGTGTGTGTGTGTGTGTGTGTGTGTGTGTGTGACAGTAATTGCATGGCATATCGCTGCATCTACTGTAAACACTCTTTCTGTCAGTATAATGGCTGCTGTGCTTGAGTGGCAGCTAAAGCCCGACTGGTCACATGTGAGCAAGACTTTGTCTGGAGCAGCGGCTCCCACGCTTTTATTAAAATAATCCCTGAAAAATACACACCCATGCTCCCTGGCAACCAGACTTAACACACGATGTACAACACCGAAAGGAAGAGTACACCCATTCTTGAGTCAGTCAAAACCCGTAGAGCTTGAAGTGTGTTTAAGATTTGATTTGAAGAGAACACACCAAACTTATCCTGCTGCTTTGGCAACTGTTCCTACATCAGCAAACTTACGCTGCCAACAAATACAACTGTTGTTGTACATGCTCATGTTTGTGATTAAAGGAGTACATTAAATAGTGAAAAAAATGAATTCAACCAGCAGTGTGAAACTCAAAGATTGCTTACAATCCTATAAAACAGGCAAAAAAAGACATTCTCACATTTAAAAAGGGTTCCCTAAAGAAAGGAAAAACAATAAAACCCTAACTATTTACTATAGAACCAGTTAGGTTATAGTGCCTGCTCAGGGGTATGTTAAACAGGGTATGTGTCATTCATTTGTCTGCACATTATGGTTAGCGGATGATTTTACAGTAGAGATATTCCAACACCATTGATACCGCATTTGATACCTGACTTGCGTATCAAATTAACTTGCGTATCTGCCGATATCGAGTACCGATCTGATGCCGGATCAGGTTAAACCACTTTTGTAGAACATGAACAAACACAAGTTTCTTTTGAACGTGACAAAACGTAAAAAAAAGCATGTAACCTTTAGTAATTATTAAGGCTTATACCAAAGACTATCGAAGAAAGTCTCTACATTTTCCGTCGCAAACTAAAAACACATCTTTTTCGACTACACCTTGAATAAGGAAGGTAGCACCTTAGTAGCAGTTAGATGGCACTTACTGATAGCAATTTGTAGTTTAACTTTATTTAAAATTGTACTTTCTTGATTCTTGTTGTGAGTTTGTACTCATGGTGGAATTGCACTTATTGTAAGTCGCTTTGGATAAAAGCGTCAGCTAAATGAAATGTAAAAGTTGTGGTGACGTCAGGGTTTGTAGACTGCCATTTTTTAAACTCATTTTTTATTTTAGTTTTCAACAACATAACAACAGCATATATTTTCAAACAGTCACATTCTTTGTCAATTTTTCAGTTGTATGTCTTGGTACACATGATATTCAGGTACAGTGTACAACACAGAAAGAACAACAAACATCACATGGTGGTCACTCCAAGAAAAAGAGAAAACAAAAGAGGGGAATAAGGATAATAATAATGAAAAGAGGAGATAAATAAATACAAATAATGATTTAAATAAAATAAATAATTAAAATATGATGAACCAATAATTGTCCACTCCCGAGTGTACTGTATATGCTTTCCAGAGAGGATTTTGTATGTGTGTGTAGAGAGAGTTAGCTAGGGCAGTTCTACCCGAGGTCCAAGCAATATATAATAATCACCTCATTGTAATAATAATGGTGCGACAGGACTCCATCGTTTACTAAATATATGCTTCTGGAGCCTTAATGAATACGTGATTTGCTCCATTTGATAGATGTCCCATACTTTTTGGATCCATATATCGTATGTTGGGGGATCCGGTTTTAACCATCTGATGGTTATACCCTTCAATGCTGCTGTTAGTAGTATGTTGAGGAGGTATTTTTTGGCCCTCCCGTCCAGGCCTTCAGGTATCACTCCCAATATTGCTACTGTGGGGTCTTGTTGGATGTCTTGCTGGAATATCTCTTTGAGGGCATCAAAGACTTCCCTCCAGTATACATTTAACTTGGGGCATAGCCAGAATATGTGTGTGTGTGATTAGCAGCGCTTCCGCAATTCCGCCAACATAAATTGGAATGTATTGGGCCCATCTCAAGAATCTGGTGATTATTAGGGCCCGAGCACTGACGTAGTCAGAGTCGAGGACCTATTGAAATGCTAATGTTTATTTATTAGGGCCCGAGCACTGACGTAGTCAGAGTCGAGGACCTATTGAAATGCTAAGTATTATTAGGGCCCGAGCACTGACGTAGTCAGAGTCGAGGACCTATTGAAATGCTAATGTTTATTTATTAGGGCCCGAGCACTGACGTAGTCAGAGTCGAGGACCTATTGAAATGCTAAGTATTATTAATAGGGCCCGAGCACTGACGTAGTCAGAGTCGAGGACCTATTGAAATGCTAAGTATTCCGTCCACCCATCCGACTCGGCAAAAATTTTAATATAATTTGGGTGTCGACCAAAAGTCTGAGAAAATATCTCTATAGCGCCCCCTTTAGTTGTGAAAGCCCACCCTTTTTGCGAACTTTGACCGATTGACTGGAAATTTTACACACATGTCCGAGTGGGACTGCTCTACAAAAAACTCATCCGTGAAATTAAAATGCGCCTAATTCGATTTTCCGCCATTTTGAATTGTGTAAAAAACACATTTTTGCCCATTCCTCCTAAACGCTGGGTCCGTTTCTTACAATTTTGGTCCGTTTCTTAAAATTTCTGTGGATAATCATTGGCTCAATGTGATCAAAGGATATCTCCCACTTTGTTGATATCTCATTGCGTTCAGAAGTTATAAACCAATTAACCTTTTAGGGGCGTGGCTCAATATGTCAATACACATAACTTCCAAATTACTTGGCCTATCTTCACAAACTTTGTAGCATATGTCAACATCGTGTCCCTTAACGTGCCCAAATTGTTTCATAACATTCCAACACTAGAGGGTGCTGCAGTGAACCGCTCAATTTTGGCATTTTCCTTGTTTTCAGGCGTTGTATTCTGACGAACTCCTCCTAGAGATTAGACACGACTGATTTCACATTCGGGCAATATGATGTTGAGACCTTTGCAGGGAAAAGTTATTTCAGGATTTTCAAAATATCGAACTATGTGAGCGCAGAGCAGCACCAAAGAGACACCATTTTCCATGAAAATGGAAGTTGTTTTAACTTGGCCGTACATGATGGAATCTACTCCATATTTCTCATATGCCATGACCTCTTGACCCTGAAGACATCCATATGATCATTTTTAATCCTAGTCATAGCGCCACCTAAAGGCAACAGGAAGTTACATGTTTTCTACTTGTACACCGTGCTCCTCACAGATTATTCAGATCCCTCTCAAAATGCATCAGAACAGACTTAAGACATTGATAATGCATCACCTTAAAGATTGTAAGGATCCGTTGAACGGCGTCGCGTGGGAGCATCGCGGAAGTTCGATCCTTCGCCATGACCGAATAAACCGATGTAACTCGACTCCACATGATAAGATCCTTTCCAGGTTTCACATGTTTGATCAGCCTCCAGGCCTGAAGACATGTGCAGTCTAATTTTTTATTAGAGTTATAGCGCCACCTAATGGTAACAGGAAGTAAATATTTCTATACTTTGGCTTGCTTCTCTTAGTAGGTCAGTCAGATCGACATCAAATTACTTCTATACAAATATAAGCTTTTCATGACGCCAGCCCCCAAAGATTTTGATGTTTCGTGAAACGCTGTTGCCGTGGCGACCCATCCTTAGCGGTCAACAACAAAGTCAATTTTGAGGGACTAGGCATGCTCGACACGTAACTAAACTTGGCACACACAATTAAAGGTAAAGATGTAGTTACCTGATGTGATTTGAATGACTCAAAATGGCACTTTGGCTCGATAGCGCCCCCTACAAATATTCAATTAAGCAGCCCCAGAGCTACGGTTGACCTACATGTATGAAACTTGCTAGGAATATGTAACACATGTAAACTTAAAAATAACTCTCTTGGGACCATGCTCTAAACTGTACAGGAAGTCAGATACCGCCCCCTAAAAAAACATGTTTTTTTTTGACAACCTGTGAGTTGTGAAAGCCCACAGTTTTTGCCCCCTATCACCAATTGACCTGAAATTTAGCACACATGTCCGGTTGTGTCTGCTCTACAAAAAAGTATGCGGTCGCACTAAAGTCCGCCGACTTAGAATTTCCACCATTTTGAATTTTGATAAAAACATATTTTTCCTCTAATCTTCCTAAACGCTGGCTTCGATTTGTACAAAATTCTCTGGATCATTAAGGGTTCAATTTCATGCAAATATATCAAAAGCGTGTTTGTATATCATTGTGTTCAAAAGAAAAGGACCCATTAACTTCTTAGGGGTAAATTCAACTAAATTCAACAAAGCAGCCATTGCAGTACGTTCAACATAGATATACAATATTTGATAGGCATATGTACCACATATAAACTTAAAAATAACTCTCTTGGGACCATGCTCTAAACCAGAGGTGGGCAAACTACGGCCCGTGGGCTGGATCCGGCCCGCGGGGCATTTTAATCCGGCCCGCCGAGTATTATAATTATTATAACATTAAAAAAAAAAAAAAAAAAAAGTTATAGTCAAGACCGCTGTAGCGCTTCTCCGTTCCCAAGTTCAGTTTCCCGAAGCACGATGACCACAACAGACCAACGTTGATGTTTCTTCATGCTTATTTATTGCACAGCGCTCTTTTAGGCTTTTCGTGTGTGTTCTGCTGCAGCAGAAAGACCGCTGTAATGCCTTCTGCTGCGCACACGGCTCTGCTGCAGAAGAACACACATACGAAAAGCCTAAAAGAGCGCTGTGCAATAAATAAGCATGAAGAAACATCAACGCTGGTCTGTTGTGGTCATCGTGCTTTGGGAAAATCAAGTCGGGAACAGAGAGGCGTTACAGCAGTTTGTGCGCGCGGTGCGGACCGCTGCCTGCCGTGTTCTGCTGAACTAGAGCGACACACAACACTTGCTGTGCTGCGCTGGTCAATTCCACCCCCTCCCCCACTGATCCCACAGACAAGGGCGACACTTTTTTATTTTTTATTACCGTAATATACCGCAAACCACTGAAAAGCTCCACTTCTTAGCGGTCAGAATCCTTTTTAATTGTGTCGTAAAGCGTTAACTTTAGAAGAATTACGGTAATATGAATCACTTTCTGTCGCCGGAGACAGGGTTTGTACTACAACAGTTTTAGAGTTGTAAAATGAACTGACAGCTGCATGCAGAGTATTTTTCCTCAGTATAACTAACATAACTAACCACATTCCACCCTGCGCGCTCATGTCATGTGACATATAGGGTTCTGTCTGTCCGCCTCCTGCCATCCTCCTGCATTGATCCCTTCTGTCACAATGAGTGGACCCAAGAAAAGAAAAGTCCACAGTGAGTGCAGAGTCTTTAATGAGTGGACTGCTAAGTATTTTTTCAACGAAGTACGATCAGAGGCAGTATGTCTTATTTGCCAAGAAACCATTGCAGTATTCAAAGAATACAATATTAGCTGCCACTTTTCTGCCAAGCATGCTAACTATGCTAGCCAACAGTCAACGACAGAACGGGCGGCAACTGCTAAGAGGTTGGCAGCCAATTTAAAGAGTCAGCAAAATAAATTTCTCCGCCAAACTGCTATACAAGAGTCAAGCACCAAGGCAAGTTTTTTGCTAGCATTCAAATTAGCAAAAGCCAGCAAGCCTTTCTCTGAAGGAGAGTTTTTGAAAGAATGTATGGTAGAAACAGCAGGTCTCCTATGTCCAGAGAGCAAAAACAAATTTGAAAAATTTAGTTTATCACGCAGAACAGTGACTCGGCGTGTAGAACAAATTGATGAAGATTTAACCAGTGAGTTGAACAAAAAAGATGAGTCATTTACGTTATATTCTCACACCGCCCCCTGCCGGCCTCGCCGTCGTCCAGTGTAGAGCCACGGGTCTCCCACCGCCCAGCACCCCCTGTGGCAGACCACAGGCTCCCCACCTTCCCTTTGGCTCCAATAATCTGTTTTACCAGATACTCATACTCTCATGTGGTCTGCATTTGGGTCCGCAACATTGTCCTCCCGTGACAGGTTCACACAAACACTCTCCATCCATCTGATACTGGCCCGTCTGTCTGTCAATTTTTTTTATTCAATGTGGCCCCTGAGCCAAAAAGTTTGCCCACCCCTGCTCTAAACCATACCAGAAGTCGGCCAATTTCATTTCCGTCCTTCATTTCTAGTTCAAATTGCCATAGTTTCCCAATAGGTGGCGCTCTGACTATGAGTTCATATTTGCATGCAGAAGTCTTCCAGCCATGCCTCTCATAAAGCATGTTAACTTTGGAACAGTTTTGACAAAGTACAGTTGAGTTACAACAGCTTGCTGCATGATCACGAACCATATGAAATAGTCGTCACACCACTTCCACGCCGTTCCATGAAACCTCAAGCTTTTGATCACTTTTAATACATATTTTTGTCATTTATATATATTTATATACATATTTACATGTATAAAATATATATACATATATTCCATTTTCCAGAGGTCAACCTTTCTGCGAAAAAGAGGAAAAATGTGTCTGTCATCACATCAAATGACAGAACTCAGTCTGCGCTTCCAAGATCTTTCTACCATTGAGAAAGAATTCAAGTTGTTCTCGACTCCCTTCCTGATGATGCAGAAGAAGTGAAGAGAGTCTGAACTAGAACTGATGGAGATGCAGTGATGAATCTCTGAAGAACCAGCTTCAGATTCTCTCCCTACCGACTTCTACTGGAGCTTGGAAAAGGCCAACTTTCCTCTAATGTGATTCTTTTATTTATTTATTTATATATATATATATATATATATATATATATATATATATATATATATATATATATATATATATATATATGCACCGGATTATTTTACTATAATTGGCCTCATATAAATTATGTAAGGATGGGGGGATGTATATGCCCAGGTATTTTATACCGTCTTTTGGCCATTTAAATCCACTTTGGAGTTTTACACTTCTTGAGATGTTACCGTTGACATCCATAGCCTCTGTTTTTTCCACATTTACCTTGTATCCTGAGTAGTATCCATACTGTGAGATGAGTTTCTTTAGATGTGGTATTGTTGATGCAGGTTGCGTCAGATATAATAATACATCATCAGCATAAAGGGATATGTTATGCTCTTCTTTATGTATTACAGTTCCATTTATTTTATTATCATCTCGGATGAGCTGGGCCAAGGGTTCGCTACTAATTGCGAACAGCAGGGGAGATAAAGGGCAGCCTTTGTCTGCTGCCGCCTTCCAATGTGAATCTTTGTGATCTATATCCGTAAACTTTAACAGCTGCTTGCGGTGATGAGTATAATGTTTGTATCCAAATTAAAAAGTTGGGGCCAAAATTAAACTGTTTTAGTGTTTGGAATAAATATTGCCATGATAATGCATGGTGGTATGCTAGTAACAGTGGTGCTAACATATCCTTGATTTTATAAAATTCATTAATATATCCATCTGGTCCGGGGCTTTTATTATTTTTGAGTGTTGAGATCACCTGCTTGATCTCCCATTCCTCAATTGGCTCATCTAATTCCTTGGCTGCTGATTCTGTCAGTTCAGTTCATTTTATAGGGTTTAGGAACTCTGTAAGTTTTGCAATATAAGAGAGAGGTATCCGTATTTTTGTATAAAGACTTGTAAAACGCAGGATTCTGCTATTTTATCTGGTTTTGTAACAAAAGTTTCTTTTGTTTGCAAAGTTTCTTTTGATGCAAACATTTTCACCCTGTTCCCCCTCCCATAATAATAAAGTAACTAAATAATAGTTAAATTAAATAAAAACAGATTATAAAAAGAAACATTAACATAAAAATATACTTTACAAACTGAACAATGGGTGTTTTTTGTTGTTGTTTTTCCTACTAGTCAATGTACATAATCAGACAGTTGTCCTACTCCCCCTGAGCCTGTTCTTGCTGAAGCAAGTCACCAACATTAGTATTATGCCTTAAGAAATACCTAAAAGGTCCCCAGATATTATCAAAAACATTTTGTTTACGTCTAACAATATACATCATCTTTTCCATTGACATGTTTGAGGCCATTTCTTTAACCCACATACCAATTCTTGGGCCATCAACACTTCTTCAATTAAGGGCAATTATATGTTTAGCTTGTAATATACACATATCTATGAATCTGAGCTCTTTGCTTTGTAGAAGTGGTATGATAGGATATACACCAAGAATAAAAAGCTTGGGAGTCAATGGTATTTTCTTTGATAAAATTTGATCAATCATATTAACAACATCTTGCCAGAAGGTTTTCACTTTCCCACATTCCCATATACAGTGAAACAGTGTCCCCCTTGCCTCATCACACTTAATACAGGTGTCAGGAATATTAACATTAAACTTATGCAATTTCACAGGAGTTATATATGTACGCATCAGCCATTTATACTGTAGAAGTTTTAGGTTACTGCTGACTGTCTGCCTCTGTGCCTCTTTACATGCCTCACTCCATTCTTCTAAAGATATTTCCTCCTCTATATCTTCCTTCCATAATCTCAGTTTTGATTCTGATGATTCAATAGATCCAGACACAAACAAGTCATACAGAGTTGAAATTAAACCTTTATCATAGCAGTGTCTAGTGACTGCTATTTCTAATGCAGAAATGGTCGGTATGACTAATGAATGGTTTTGAGATGAAGATATAAAACTCCTAAACTGAAGATATCTGAAAAAATGATATTTGGAATTTCATATTTGGTAGATATATCCGCAAAAGACACAAATACTTTATCCTTCTCCCTGTACATGTCTAGCACTTTCCTTAACCCCTTTTCAGCCCATAATTTAAATCCTCTATCCTTTAGCCCTGGTTCAAAGTTGGCATTACCCCAAATAGGACTGAAGCGTGAATGGGACAAATTTATATTCAAATATTTGCAAGTGTCAAACCAAACATCAATCATGTTCAATATAATAGGGTTGTCTGTATTTTTCTTCAGATATTTACGGCCTGCTGAGTACAAGTGCAATGGTAAACTTGGTTTAACAGAGCAGGATTCTAAATCAATCCAAGCAGGCGGATTTCCGGAAGAAAAGTAAAACATGATCGACCACAATTGAGCTGCCCAGTAATGCCATTGGATATTTGGGCATTTAAGGCCTCCTCGATCATATGGTAAATAAAGTAAAGATAGACGTAATCTGGGACGTTTATTTTGCCAAATAAAGTTGGTAAACAGTTTCTTGATTCTTGTGAAGAAGGATGAGGGAGGGGGTAAGGGGATATTCTGGAACAAATAAAGAAATTTGGGGAGTCTATTCATTTTTAGGATATTAATCCTGCCAATCATTGAGATAGGTAAGGATGTCCAACGCTCTATCGAAGAAATACTAGCTTCCAAAAGTGGGTCATAGTTTATCTGAGCAATCCTATTCACCTCAGAGACAATTTTTATTCCCAAATATGTAAAATTGTCTGTTGATTTGAAAGTAGAAGCATATACAGGACTATTTTTCCTCTCTGTTTCATTAAGTAGCATTATAGATGATTTTGAATAATTAACTTTATGGCCGGATATTTTTCCAAATGTTTCAATTAGACTTAGGAGCGCTGGGATAGACCTATGTAGATTTTTAATCATTAATATTACATCATCGGCGAAGAACGCTATCCTATGTTCTAAATGACCCTCTCGAATTCCATAAATATTGCTATGTGACCTCACCACTATAGCAAATGGTTCTATCGCAAGAATAAAAAGCAATGGCGATAAAGGGCTCCCTTGCGGGCAACTTCGACAGATGTTAAAAGGTTTAGAAACCTTACTATTAGTCAAAACGTCTGCAGTAAGCCCAGTACAAAGCAATCTAGCCCATTTAATGAATGTGCCTCCAAAGCCAAATTGTTTTGACACCTCAAACAGATAGGGCCATTCAACACAGTCGAAGGCCTTCTCTGCATCAAGTGAAAGTAAGGCCATGTCTGTCGTCTCTCTCTGACTGTGTAAAATATTGAGCACTCGTCTGACGTAATGAAAACCCTGTCTCAATTGAATAAACCCATTTTGGTCTTCCCCCACCACCCTAGGTAGAAGGTTCTCTAATCTTCTTGCTAAAATTTTACAAAGTATTTTTGTATCTGAATTTAGAAGGCTATTTGGACGCATATTTTCACATTTTGTATTTGGTTTCCCTGGCTTTGGAAGTAAAGTGACTAAGGCGCCCCTCCATAGAAGTGGGGAGAAGACCATTCTCAAAGGATTCCTGAAACATCTCCAAAAGGGGTGATATTAATTTGGTTTGAAATTTTTTATAGATATCTATAGGGATGCCATCCGGGCCCGCCTTCATACAGCCAATCGCTTCTGCAATTTCCAATACAGTTATATTTTGATCTAATGCTCTGCTTTCCTCTTCAGAAATTTTGGGAATATCAAGGTTGTCTAAGAATTGTGTCTGCGTGTCCAGATTAGGAGAACACTCAGAGCTGTATAATTTCTCATAGAAGACTCTGAAAGTCTCATTAATCTCTGTCGGGTCCACTATAGTTCTACCACTTGGGTCTTCAATACAATTAATAGATCTTTCTGTTTGTTGTTGTTTAATACGCCATGCTAGAAGTTTTCCGGGCTTTTCCCCCTGATCATAGTAGGACTGTTTGAGTCTCATTAGATCAGCAGCTGCTTTGTTAGCTGCCAATTCATTGTACTGAGATCTAAGAAGTAGCAGTTTTGAATGTACATCTGTTATGGTAGATTTCTGTTTCCAGTTTTTTAATTTCCTCATGTAATGTCTTCATTTCAAGTCGTGTAGCCTTTTTCTTTGAGCTGGTGAAAGAAATTTTCTGGCCCCTAATAAAGACTTTGAAAGCTTCCCATCTTGTGCTAGCAGAGGTCTGGGACTTGTTACATTCAAAATACAGGTCTATTTGTTTATCTAAGAAATCTATGAGTGTGGGATCCGTAAGCCATCCCAGTTGGAAACGCCATCTTGGAGGATCACTCATTAATTTAGTATCTTCATAGGTCAAGGATACAGCTACGTGGTCAGAAAGGACTATACTACTATAATGACATTCGTCAATTTTGGAGGCAAGTAGTGCTGAAACTAAAAAGTAGTCTATGCGTGAGTGAGTTTTATAAGTGCTAGAATAGCAGGAATACTGTACTGCATTTGGTTTACTATGTTTCCAGATATCCAACAGGTTTAATTCCTTCATAAAATGGTTTATGGTCTTTCTCGATTTATTGTGAGTATCATCTAAACCAGTCGACCTGTCTCTTAAACAGTCTAATGTGCAATTAAAGTCACAAGCTATTATGTATTGTCCGGGGAAATTTGATGCAGTCAAAAATAAATTATCATAGAATTTAGGGTCATCTTCATTGAGACCGTAGACATTTATCCGAGTTATGGTTTCAGATAGTAACCTGCCCTGGACCATAATATATCGACCTGCAGAATCCTTAACTACATTTTGTACCCGTAATGGGCCAGATTTCTGAATTAGTATCATAACCCCTCTGGCATGAGTGGTTTAAGGAGCAGACAACACTTGACCCTTCCACTTTCTTGCTATTTTGGAAACATCCTCACTCAACAGATGTGTTTCTTGTAAAAATATTACTTTTGATTTCAAGGATTTTATCCTGCTCATTACTTGTTTCACCTTTGTAAGTTTGTTCAGACCCCTACAATTCCACAAAGTAAATTTTATCTTACAGCTATCCGACATTAAATCCAATATGTATTAATGTATCCTTAGGAACTGCATTGGTAAAGTACATTTGACAAACCACACCCGAAAATAAGAGAAGAAATAATCAAATAAAACAAAAAGCCCCCACCCCCATACGAACCTGAAGTCCATGCGCTCTGGACCTCCACTCCCCTTCCACAATTTAAGCTAACGATAAAGCGAGTTACTCTTAAACTTTTTCTTCCTTCTCTTAAGCTCTAACTAGCTTTCTCATTTTTTCTGAATACTGATCACACATAACATAAGTAATGTAACAATGAACTATGCAACATTTCCAACCTGTAACCTATTCACTCGGCATATTATAAAGTAAAGTGAGAAAGTAAAGTGGAATGATGAATATATATATATATTTGAATATAAAATAATTATGTGCCAGTATGTTCAATTGCAAAACTCAATGGTCAGTCCTTACTGTGATTCACAGTACTGGTAGGGATACATTTAGTCTGCAGCCTCAGTAGATGGGATAACCTTCTTCTGGACATACTCCATGGCTTTGCTGGGATCCAGAAACTCCTCGTCTTCGTTGTTGTGTGATCCGCAGTCTGGCTGGATACAGTAGACCGTAGCGGACTCCTTTCCGGGAGTGTAGTCTGGGAAGATAGCGATCCGGTTTCCGTTGTAGACCAGCGGTGCTCTGTCTCGGGCTCTACTCAGGATCTCTGCAGCATCTCCGTCGTTGTGTACTTTAGCGATGATCACTTGTGGTTTTTCCCGGTCTCCTGGTTTCCTTGTGGCGAATGTGCGGTGCGATCGGTCGATCTTTATGTCCCGGTCCAGTTGTAGGACTTCTTTAATAACTTTGGCAAGTTTTAGGGGAGCTTGAGTCCGGTTGTTCTTGAATGCCGGCTATACGGATATTACAGCGTCATTCTTCCCTCCATGTCCTCGCACCGGTCTGGTAAAGTTGTCACCTGTCTTTGAAGGCTGGTTATCGTAGTTTCTTGTGCAGCCACCTCGTCGGACCATGTTGATAAGCCGCCCTTCATGTCTTGTATGTCGGCTTTCATGTGGTCAACATCTGTTTGGATAGCGGTCGTGTTTTTAGCAATTTCGGACCGCACCGCTTGTAATTCGGACTTGAAAGCATTGAAATCTTCAGCTAGCGCACTTTTGAGTTCCTCTCTTATAATTTTGGAAATCTCTCCCTTCAGGGAAGACAAGATGTCCGCTTTCATCCGTTCAGTGGTCATACCTGGGCTTTCACTGCGGGTGGGAGAGGGTTGGTCCGGGTCACCTGGTGGGATCTGTCTCGTGGTTCTTGTAGGCCGCGATGAACTACCGCCGGATTTATATTTTTGAAGCTTTTCCGCCATTCAAAAACGATGTCACCTTTCGGCCCCTTTGAGTTGTCCTCGTTGAGCTTTGAGGCTGATATTCCTGAAATAGTAGCTGTTTTTATGTAAAAATGTTGTCGGTTCTGCAGGAGCACTGAAATTAGCGTCTTACTCCATATCTTGATCACTAGCGCCCCCGTAGACTGCCGTTTTGAAGATCGGCATATTCTGCTTTATGGTACATGACTCTAAATGGATCATAATTTACTAAATGAACATCATGCTGTATTAAAAAATACTTGAAACTAGAGATTAAGACCATACGCGTAGTAGAAGTAGGGTCATTTTTATCATAGACTTCTATACAACCAGACTTATGTTTGCAACCAGAGCAGTGGAGAGTAGAATGCAAGTTTATGACACTTCCACATTTGCTTCACTTGGCAGAACCGGAGGTTGCCTTCTGGCTTAAACTTAATATTATTGTATATGTTATCAGAGCCGAAGTGTTGTATAAAAAAACATGTGTGTCCAGAGAGACAGAGAGAGAGAGAGCGAGAGAAGAGACAGAGATCATGTCTCCTTTGTCTGCTAACAAACCTACTCTGACAGCTCTGAAATCACAAAGGCTGCCGCTGGCTCGCACACGGCCAGGAGGAAATGCTCGGACCTTTTTTGCAGCAGCAGCAGCAGCACACGAGACTCCACGGCCGGGAAATGAGGCTCTGTGATGGCCGCGGTCCGTTTATCACCTTGACAAACACACAATTGGTGTGTGTTTCACCCTTTTGGGTCAAGGGGTGTCAGCAGGTCAGGTCTGCAGTAACATTGTGTTGATGAAGGTGAGATGACGACCTTAGGTCAGAGAATCATGCTCACACTGGAGGCACAGAGCCGCCAGGGCAACGAGGCATCTATAGTTCCACCCGTTATGGACTGGAAAGGTTGTTGGTATTATGATGTTTGATTATTGATTATTATTTAGTAATCATGGTTTCTTAGTAGAGGTGGGGGTAATATAGTAGAGGGATATTTTGCGTGGCAATATGGCATCAATACATGGATCAACGTATATCATACATTGCATTGTTATATAACATATTATATATTAATAAATATTTAAAATGGCGATAATATGGTATCGTGACTTAAGCATTGGGATGCTATTGTATCAGGGGGGCCTACTTGTGCCTGACAACTGAGTGTTAAAGCACCATATTCTTTTAGGATTTTAAGCACCATCATAGAGTCCGATTGCCTCCACTGCTTTGCTCACAGCCAGTGTAGATCCATTGAAATGTGATATATACCCATGTGTTACATTCAACAAATTGCAGAACAATCTCAGCTCTCTGTATAATGAGGCACCATTGTTCTAAGGCACAAGGGTAAAGAGATAACATGGCCCTAAATTTGAAAAATGTAAGCTCGATTTTTGAAATTCTTGTGAAAATATAGCTTTACTCATGTGGATGAAGTGTCTTGGTGCTTGACATTGGTTTACCAAAGGTCTTAGGTTCACAAAAGCAGTGGAATATATGAATAAATGGTAGATATATTTAAATAAATGTCTAATACCAAATGTTGTATTATCGTTTTATGTGTGTCACTTTCATCAAAATGAGAGAGGGACTGAGATAAAATGGGACTGAGAAATAACTTCATACTACAGACCAAGCTTCTTGGCGTGTATATCACAAAGTTTTTTTGTTTTCAAACAAAATATTTACTATATACTGTATATATTTGAGTCAAAATTATGTAAAAAAAAAAAAAAAAAACTATTTACTATGTTAACACAATCTGCATGTTTCAGTTTCAGAACAAGAACAATATATGTACTCTTTATGTACTGTGTACTCTTTACCAGCGCATGGTCGTGTGTCACGTCACGCAGAGTAAAACTGAACAGCTGATCTGAGCGGAGCTGTCGTCTCTTTGTGGCACGTGTTTTTTTGCAGTACACTGCAAGAAAACACAGTTTTTTAGGTGGGTAGTGTGTTGTCTATCTAAGTGAAAACAAGTATCTTTTTGCAGCATTGGTGGGTGGGTAGGTCCTTAGGGATTTCGACGGACACCTGAATCGACAATTCACGGTGATAGGCGGAGCTCGACAAAAAGTCCACAGGCTGTGAGCTCCTGTGAGCCATGTAGCAGCCCCACTTTGCCCTATTGGTAATCTGATAATATATGATAAAAGGCCCTCTGCTTTATGAGTTTCACTCTTTCCCCTGGTCTTCTGATGCAACTGTTCGCGGAGAAGTTCCAGTGGGTCCTCTTTTCCCATGAATTTCTTCCTAATATCGGTGTCAAACTGTGGCACGAAGAATCCCTTTCCTCTGTAACCTTGACTCACCAACCCCTGCTTCTCATCTCTGATATTTAAAGTGCCACAGCTGACACTTTCTCTTCTCGTTTGGCTGCACAGGAAATACTGTCTATTTTTGTAGGCACCCATGAAATCGATGTGCATTGACGGCTGGGGTCTTAACCGTGACCTGCATTGTGGTGGAGCAGCAGCAGCAGTGCGGCCATGCCTGTAGTCGCACTGGCTTGTTGTGATAAAGCCCCGGCCTGCTGCCACTTCGCGTGTGCAGCCAGTGGAAGTGAGCGACGACGCAGCAGCAGACCCCCCACCCCCTCTGCCGTGCATCGCAGCTGAAAGCAGGAGGTTGTGCTCAAATTAGCAGCCCCGGCGATGGCCTCCACGTCTCTCCTCCCTCTGCCTCGTCCTTCCACTCCGCGTCCCTCTCCCTTTCTCTTTTTTGTCCCCCCCCCCCTCCGTCTCATTCCTTCCATACCAGACATAACTTCTGGCCAGCTGAGTTAGTCCCCAGCCTCTCGCTGTACCTCTCCGTTAAAAGAATAGCCAGAGTCAGCGTTCAGTTGTATAACACATAATTACAACAAGTAGCCCCCCTTCCCTCTCTGCTCCTCACGCCACAACTGTGTGTGTGTGTGTGTGTGTGTGTGTGTGTGTGTGTTTGTGTTTTTGTAGCACGAATGTGGCTAAGCAGCCTTCATGTATGATCATGTGGATTTTGTACCTTATCTCACCCATAAAAGGTTCGATCCTCTGAACCCCAAAACCCGCTGGCAGGATCGATGGAAGCATGTTTTATTTACAGTCACCAAACCTACACTGTTTATCTCGACCAAAAACTGGAAAAAACAACAACGTTATGGTCGGATTTTCATCTCTCCAACGGACGCTTCTTCAGGAAAGGCAACCAAATTGGAGTTTGAAATTGGGACGATTTGCTCTCAGGAGATCATGTAACGAACATTACATTCTGCACTGGGAAGCCATGATTGAAAACGAGCAGTCATGTGACAAAAAACACATTTTTGTATGATAAATTATCTTCGTACAGACAAAAAATATGACCGAATGAGCCTCTGAAACAGAGGGAGGAAGAAATAAAGGCCTGCCTCTAATACAAGCCTGGTACTCTCTTCAGCTGAGCTAAATAAAGTATAAATTAACACACCTTCCACAGTGTCGTCATCGCGGGCGAGTAAGGTTTGATTGCCCGGTGACCCCACAAGCCCCGTTGGACAAAACCACGGAAGCTTGCAGTGCCCGTGTTTTCAGTGTTTTTGCATTTTTAGATGCACATCATGTGAACAGCCCCTAATGTTCCTCCTCCTCCTCTTTAGGCTATCTCAAGCTCCTGTCCATCAGCACAGGCGATGGACACTGCCATCAAAAGTGGCCTCGGCCTGTTATCATGACAGATGCCAGCATGCATCCTAGCAGTTAGAGACACACACACACACACACACACACACACACACACACACACACACACACACACACACACACACACACACACACATATACGCACAGTTCAGAAAGTCTGTGTCCATGTGTGGTAATGACTCCAGCAGCTTCCTGTAACGGGGCAGAGTTTAGTTTGGTTTAAGTTGGTTCTGGGGTCATGCCTTTCATTTTGGAGCAGTTTGGAGCGCTAACGACTTATTTATATACAGGCCCAGATTGCATCTGAAGTGTCTCTGTGCAAGTGTTTCTCCGCACCGGCACTTGTTGAAAGGATGGAGGCTGTGTAGCAGTCTGCTCGTCTCAAAATAACCTGACTACCTGCAGCACCGCAAAAGCCTTTCTTTTGTATTGCTTCTCCCATTGTTCTCACTTTCTTAATGCGGCTAAACGGTCAGGAAATTTAGCACAGGGCAGAATTCCTGGTCCTTCCCAACCTCTGGAAATGTTTTTAAAAATGTGCTGGGTCCTCGTGTCCAGACTGATGAAGTGGTTTGCGGTCAGGCACCAACTTCCGGTTCTGCCGAGTAAAGCTGATGCGGAAGTGTCTTAAAACTTGCATTATCTCTACTGACCAGCAGGGGGCGACTCCTTTGGTTGTATAGACGTTTATGAGAAAATTACTCTACTTCTCTCTTGATTTATCCCCTCAGTATAAACATTGTAAACATGAGTTAATGTCTCTAGTTTGAAGTATTCTTCAATACAGCATGATGTAGGGCTGGGCGGTATGGTCAAAAATTCACATCACTGTATTTTGTAAGATTCAGGCAGTTTCACGGTATACTACGGTATTTTCTTTCGAGTAAACACCACATTCATTCATTGACGGTGAAAAGGACCGCCGGCCAACTGAAAAGCTGTTGCGATTGGTAAGCAGCTGTTTTTACGTTGGTACATAAAGCAGTGTTTCCCCTAGGTTTACAGCTTCGGGGGGGTGGGGGGGAACGGACATACTACATAGTGGTACCTCACAGTACTAGTGACTCCATCTGTGCTTTTATAAACAATAGAATAAAGATCATTGCAATCCCTTTCAAGTAAACCAGATCCAGGGGAATGTAGGTGAAAAAAAAGAGAAAGAGTCAGACCCTGATGCTTTTATCCAACGCGACATTTTTGCTCTATACACAGCAACGGGGAGCAATTCAGGGTTAAGTGTCTTGCTCAAGGACGCTAGGACTAGCGGAGCTGGGGCTTGAACCACCGATCCTCTGATTGAAAGACGGGCATGCTAACCACAATCGCCCCTATAAATGTACAATTATTAATGTTGTTTATGTGTTACAAACTGTTGTGTCGTGGTGTTTTACCCTTTTTAAAGAGCATAAGTTGTGGGTTATTAATTGTTGTCATAAAGTTTTAACCATGACTAAAGTTCTAATCATGACACAAGTTCTAACCATGACATGTAAGTAGCTCCGACCGCTGTCCCCTCAGCGGTGAAAAATCAATTTTGCTGCCTGCCGAAGAGCCACAGCAGTATGACGGTATATGAAAAAATCATACCGTATGGAAATTTTAAACTGGTATACCGCACAGCCCTAGCATGATGTTCATTTAATACATGTTGTAAATGATGTTCATTTAATAAATGATGGTCCATTTTAGAGTCAAACAGACCATAAAGCAGGGTATGCTTTAGGGCCAGGCTACTGTGATTGACAGGTTTCTGCCACTGCCAGAGACGTGTATGGCGTCTCTACTTCACTCCTCCACATTTCAAATATGGTAACTTGTGTTCACTAGTTGCGGAAAAAACAACAACATGGCAACAACTGTAATCCAAAGTGGTGACGGCGAAATCACAAAACTTGAGGCTTCAAAACATCAATTCACAAACCAATGGGTGACGTCACCATGACTACGTCCACTTATTATATACAGTCTGTGCTTGAGAGTCTCGTAAAACCCACCTTTCTTCTGCCGCTTCAGCATTTGACAGCTCTCGTTTGAAACCTCTCCTTCCTATAATTAGACCAGATGTGATTTATAAAACATAAATAAAAAAACATTACCGCCAGCTCTGGATAAAGAGGCAGAAACGATAAACTTTTTTGAGCCGTCTACAGTTTGTGTCCGTGGAAAAGTCACAGCATGTGATTCACATTACGTTCAGCTTCATCACACAAATTCAGTGATTTCTTTTGACAGCATGTGAAGGGAGCCTCTGTCGGCCACGACCGCTCTGTGTACCGGCCACTGTGAGCCAGTCTGTGTTGACTCACTATAAGTGGGCTTTGGAAGCAGACTGATCCCAAATGAACCCCCCTGCTGAGGGATGAGGGTGCTGGGTGGGCTACGTAGCAGGATTAACTCTGCAGCCAGACAGACAGAAGGACAAGAGAATCCAACGCTGTAAACGTTAAGTCATCTTAATGCCTCCTGCTTAACGTCTTTCGGCGACTGAACCTTCCCTGCATGTCTTACATGCAGTAGAATAAGTTTTCCGTTCACAAGCAAAATGTGTCACCAGTCCTCCAAATGCTAAATTGGAGAAAGCAGCGCGTCTTCTGATTTCCTTGTTCAAAGCTGGTGTAAAGCAGCTCTGGGAAATATCATCACGTGAATAGTGGAAGATGTTGATACACAGGCCGACCGCTCATTATCCAACCATTGTTGTACAATAAGCCAATATAGTAATTGTAAACAGGCCTACGCAACAGAATTCATTGGTGGTGCCCGCCTGAAAATAAGGGAGATTTTTGTACCCTCCGCTCCCGTCAGCTGACCGACTCCTTTGTGGAGTCTACGGAGTTTGAACGTTGTGACGCGGCAGCTTCCTCCCATGTCTGAGATGCTTCATCTGCGCCAGAGAGTCAAATGTCATAGATCTACATTTGGTCCAACACGGTGCTGGTTAATGTTTTGTCTTTTTTTGTGTGTGGGCGCAGGTGGGTGTCGTGCATCACGGCTCACAGGTCATAAACACCCCTCTCCAAAAAAACTGAGTACGTCATGGCGGTTATACCATGCAACGTGAGAATGGCTCTCTCACTGTATTCAATTCGACTCACAGCTTTTTAACTACATCACGTAGACTCACGCCTAACAGGAGTGTGTGTGTGTGTGTGTGTGTGTGTGTGTGTGTGTGTGTGTGTGTGTGTGTGTGTGTGCGCTGTGAGGAAGGCTTGTTGTCTCCTGTCGAGTGTGTGAAGGGGACTTGTAAGGCTCCTCTGTTTCCCCCCGACTTCCTGTTTCCTGCCCATGAATGGGCCGACCACGTCAGTGCATGTGTAGAGGAGTTGGGTGCTGACCCCCCAACCCGATCCCCCATCCCCCGGCTCGTCTTAGTGACAGTGTCTGTAATTAACACCGGTCCTTTGAACACTCGCCGCTGCCTTTCATGCACGTGATGAGAGGCCGCGTCTTCGAGCTTGGGCTGAAGAATGACTCGCCATCTTCAGCTCGCACTCCTCAGCCGGTCATTCCAGGATCACTGGACCATTTCTTACTCCAGCTAAGCTTTGCATATGACTCCGCTGTCGCAGTGCAG
>NC_136597.1:4241608-4286608 GCF_910589615.1 Taurulus bubalis
CGATAGTTTGAGCACACTCTCCGGTCCCCCTTCTTGAAGATGGGAACCACCACCCCGGTCTGCCAGTCCATGGGCACTGTTCCCGACCCCCATGCGACACTGTAAAGGCGTGTCAGCCAAGACAGCCCAACAGCGTCCAGCGCTTTTAGCATCTCAGGGCGGATCTCATCCACCCCCGGCGCCTTGCCACCAAGGAGCTTTTTGACTACCTTAGTGACCTCTGCCAGGGATATAGCTGCATCCACCCCAAGGACTTCAGGCACTGCCCCCTCTCCAGGGGACATGTTGGCCGGGTTTAGGAGTTCCTCAAAGTGCTCTTTCCACCGCCCGACGATATCCACAGTCCGGGTCAGCAGTTCCCCCCCGCCCCGCTGAGAACAGCCTTGGGTAGGCCCTGCTTTCCCTTCCTGAGCCGCCGGATGGTTTGCCAGAACCTCCTTGAGGCCAACCGAAAGTCCTTCTCCATGGCCTCCCCGAACTCCTCCCATGCCCGGGTTTTAGCATCCGCGACAACCACAGCTGCAGCCCTTCTGGCCTGCCGGTACCTGTCAGCTGCTTCAGGAGACCCCTGGGCCAACCAGGCCCGAAAGGGCTCCTTCTTCAGCTTGACGGCTTCCCTCACCCCCGGTGTCCACCACCGGGTTCTCGGGTTGCCGCCACAACAGGCACCGATGACCTTCTGGCCACAGCTCCTAGCAGCCGCGTCCACAATAGAGGCTTTGAACATGGTCCACTCGGATTCCATGTCCTCAGCCTCCCTCGGGATGTGTGAGAAGCTCTTCCGGAGGTGGGAGTTGAAGACCTCCCGGACAGGATCCTCTGCCAGACGTTCCCAGTTCACCCTCACTACATGTTTGGGCTTGCCAGGTCTCTCTAGCCGACTCCCCCGCCATCTGATCCAACTCACCACCAGGTGGTGATCAGTTGACAGCTCTGCTCCTCTCTTCACCCGAGTGTCCAAGACATACGGCCGCAGATCAGATGATACGACTACAAAGTCGATCATTGATCTCCGGCCTAAGGTGTTCTGGTACCAGGTACACTTATGAGCCACCTTATGCTCGAACATGGTGTTCGTTATGGACAAACTGTGGCTAGCACAGAAGTCCAACAATAAAACACCGTTCGGGTTCAGATCGGGCAGGCCGTTCCTCCCAATCACGCCCCGCCAGGTTTCTCTGTCATTGCCCACGTGAGCGTTGGAAGTCTCCCAGGAGAACTATGGAGTCGGCAGGCGGCGCCCTTTCCAGGTTCCCTCCCACCGACTCCAAGAAGGCCGGATACTCCGAAATGCTGTTCGGTGCATAAGCACAAACAACAGTCAGAGCCTTACTCCCCGCAACCCGTAGGCGCAGGGAGGCGACCCTCTCGTTCTCCGGGGAAAACTCCAACATAGCGGCGCTCAGCCGGGGCAACTCCAGAAAAGGACAAAGTCCAACCCTTCTCCAGGAGCTTGGTTCCAGAGCCCATGCTGTGCGTGGAGGTGAGCCCAACTATATCTAGCTAGTACCGCTCCACCTCCTGCACCAGCTCCGGCTCTTTCCCCGCTAGCGAGGTGACGTTCCACATCCCTAGTGCTAGTCTATGCTGCAGGCGATCGGCTCGCCCAGGTCTCCTGCCTGGCCCGCCGCCCGGTCTGCATAGTACCTGACCCCGATGCTTCCCCCCGCGGGTGGTGAGTCCACAGGGTTGCTGGTCCATCTTTTTTCGGGCTGAGCCCGACCGGGCCCCATGGGTGAAAGCCCGGCCACCAGACGCTCGCCATCGAGCTCCCCTCCCGGGTCTGGCTCCGGGAGGGTGCCCCGGTTTCCATTGTCCGGGCGAGGTAGCATCAAACATATACAACATATACAACATGAATACAAACATGAGTGAAAATATCTAGTTCATAAGGTAACATGAACACCAGGGCCTAATATAAATTGAAATAGAAAATTGCATGACATCTGTAGCTTACAGTTCCTAAGGCTTTATGAACGCACTTGTGTTTATTCATCTGTGTCGATGATTGATATTTATTGAAAGTTACGTTTCATATTTATGGGATGTTTTAACATGCAGATACAACCAGTGTGTGTGTGTGTGTGTGTGTGTGTGTGTGTGTGTGTGTGTGTGTGTGTGTGTGTGTGTGTGTGTAGCCCATGATGTGTGTGAGCAGGTCTTGGTGACACTGTGTTTGGCCCGGCCTGGCGGACCAGTCGACACACACTCACAGGAGACCTTCTGCTTCACTCAGGTAACGCACAGTGCTTTCTCTGCATTAAACTGGGCACCTCCTGTTCCAGATCTGTCTGTCTTTCTTTTTTTCTTCTCCTTTTCATTGTTTGCAACACACGTGCCGGTTTGGACAGAGCTGCCGCAAGAGTTAAAACGGAAATTATTTGTAAAAAAAAAAGGCAGAAGTTGTTTGGCCTTTTGTGTTGAGGTTGTTTTTGCTGGAGGATGAGAGTTCAGTTTCGTAGCTTGATTTACTATAATTTTGCACGGATAGGAAATCCAGCGCTCTACATTTAGTGGCCACTTTATTAGGTACATCTCTACACTTGTTCGGCAATGCAAATGTTTAATCATCCAACGGTGTGGCAGAAACTCAATGCATAGGAGCACGCAAGACGTGGTGGAAAAAGGTTCAGTTGTTGTTCCAACCAAAACAGCAGAATGTGATCCACGCGACTCGGACTGTGGAACGGACATTTTTTAAGCTTTGAGTTCGGCATTTTGAGAATAGTTTACCTAAGAAAATGGCCACTATTGATGTTCATTTTTATACAAGAAATGACAGCACAGAAATGCCAAAGATATGTTTCATTAGAAACTGTTTTTTGAGATACGTCTGTCTGTCTGTGTTTTTTTATCTAAATAATCAGCTGATGCATCAGATTTTTTTTTCTCATCTTCTAGTAAAGCAAATCTCTTACATTTCTCTTTTCTCCAGTAATTGGTTATAATGTTTTTACATTGACACCATAATAAAGTCAATAATAATAATTAATTAAGATTTAATTTAAGTGTGTGTGTGTGTGTGTGTGTGTGTGTGTGTGTGTGTGTGTGTGTGTGTGTGTGTGTGATTGTAGGACTTGGCTCTCGACATGGCCAGCTTCCTGCTCGACAGCATTGCTCCACAGGATGCATTGCTATTGGACGATGAGCAGGTAATTTGGGAAAGACTTTGAGGACTCTTGAAATGTTGACTCATTTTAAAATGAAATGTTTAATTTATTTATTTTTTATTCGAGATCTCCACACAATTCGTTTGTTTTTCATGCTGTTTCATTCGTTATCTTTGACACTTGTATTGTCCACACTGGATTAAAGTGAAACAAAAATGTCCGATCTGCTTTCGTTTCGTTTGCGTGTCAGATTCCGTTGAAGGAGTGTGAGAGGTTGGATCAGAGACTGGCTCTGGCCCTGAAGCACCTCACCCAGCCCCACCAGAGGGCCGGACCAAGCTCGGACGGACAGGTGGCCGCCGCAGACGCACGTGGCGGGACCGAGACACACAGGGAAACGCATGACGAGGTCTCCACACTCCTGGACAGCCGCACAGGTGAGTTAGAACGGCCTTTTCTCCTTAAGCGGGACACCTACGCCTTCATCTCTACTAAGCTGAGGGACTTACCGTAGGGTTTTGCACAGAATCCCTTAGTTACAGAAATTCTTTATTGCATTTGCTACCTTGAAATGCATTTTACAGCTTTAAAATACGACAGATTCCATGGAGACCATTTGTGATGCATGTTATCGGCAAAAATAAAAAGCAAGAAAACCAAGTTGGTCAAAGGGGAAGATTGTACTGCTGAAGTGAAGAGGTGCACCAACGGGAAAAAAAAGACGTCTTGTCCGTTCTGGTAGTCGAATCAAAAATCTGTTACTCATTGTTAAGTGTATCTATTGGGTTCTCTTCCCTGGATGCGTTCATCTTCTTAATTTTTCACCATGAACTCTGCCATGTTGTAGCTGCTGAGATAGTTAGAGAGGCACGTTAAGGTCTTTTGACCAACTGTTTCACTGACTTTAAGGGCTTCCTTAAGAATAAGAACAAGATCAGGAGAAAACCCTAAAATACTTAATTGAAACTTATAAGGAAACCTTGAGGAAAAGACTTACGGATAAATTTGTCCAAAAACAGTTGTATCCTTGTTTGAAGAATGAAGATAAGAAAGAAAAGCATAATGGCTGCAAATTAGCAATAGGTATCACAAACGTTTAAAGCTTTCCCTCCATTTCAAATCGACAGCTCAAATTCTGAACAAAAATAAATAAAAATCACAAAATCATAAACATGACATGTATGTATGTGGCCTCATGAGTTATTGTGTAAAACGGTTTATTTCCTCCCGACTCATTCTTCCCCGGTGGAACCGCTGAGACTCTTACTCTTGAGAAACGGGTCAGCGGCAGTCAAGTTGATCTGTCGCTTTGAGTCGACAAATGTGATTGCCACATCTGTACAAAATCACCCTTCCTCGGTCTGGACTGTTAGACAGAAGCTAAGCGGCGACATGTGAAGTCAAGTGTGCCGGGGACCAGTGGCAGTATTGGGTTTAATAGAAAGCCGTGATTATTTCCTTTTTTTATCCGTTATATTTTCCTTAGCCATATATAAAATCAGGAAACAAAGTGTGACACGGGGCTGCTGCTCTCATGATATTATAATAGTATGACTTAATTCTCTGAAGAACAGTGGCCATTATACTTTATCATAGTTGACCATCTAGAGCAGGCCTGGCCAACCCGCGGCTCCCGAGCCGCATGCGGCTCTTTGCCTGGTTTCATGCGGCTCTTGCGTTCATATCGAAGTTTTTTTTTTTTTTTTTTTAAATCTTTTTATTGATTTTGCAAATACTTTAGACCACTGGTGTCATTGCGGTAACACAATACACAAAAATGTGGCTCTTAGTCTCTGACTGGTTGGCCACCCCTGATCTAGAGCCTCTGCTTGCTGGTTATCAAAAGGGAGTCAGTCAGAAAAATGACCTGATTAACCTCATGGCTTCTCTTTTTATATATATATATATACTGTATATTCTTATAATAATATATATTATTCCAGTTGTTAAAATGTAATAATAATAAAACATTGTTTAATTCAATTATATTAAATAAATGTTTATTTAAAAAAAAAATATTATTGATTCAGAACCCCTGAAAAAGCTATTCGTTTTTTAGGCTAAAAGCTAATAACGGGACGCTTTGAATGCTGGGATTTCTTCGTGAAAATAGTGTTGAGCGAACAAGAGCACACTCCGCAGTCACGACTGGCTGGTACCCACGTTTTGAATAAAGACTGACATCCGTCAATGCAGACCTGCTCTCACGTCCACCTGTCCACCTCGCTCCGCTCCATCTCATCAGTTGAGTCCACCCCCTCAGCATTTTTTTCTCTTCTCTCCCCCCGCCCCCTCTCCAGCCGCAACTCAGTGCCAGCAGCTCTCAAGCCTGCTGCACTTGGCAGCCAGCCACGGTCTGAGGACGGTGGCGGAGTTCCTCCTGCAGCAGCCGGGAGGCAGGGAGGCGCTGAGGAGGCCCAACGCTCGGGGCCTGACCGCAGCACGTCTGGCAGAGAGCAGAGGACATGGGCAGCTGGCAGAGCTCTTCACACAGTGAGTACTTCTGCACTACAAGCTGACGAACAGGAGCTGTTGAGTTATATTGTTATATTGTGGAAAAAGAGCCATAAAGTATGTTTTTGAACCGTCAAAACCCGTCGCTGAGCTCAAGTGAACAGGTGCTAAAGTAAAAAAAATAAAGAAATACAAAAACATACTGTATATGAGAAGTCAACGTAGTTTAGCCGTCGTCATTTGGAATGCGGAGGAGTGACATAGAGACGTCGTATACGGCTGTGGTTGTGGTAGCGAACTGTCGATCACCTTGTGAAAACCAAGTTTTGCCAGCTCCTCTGCTGTCTCAACATGCTCAACATTGAGCATGCATTGAGAGCAGCCGTATCAAGCCTGCAACCCCATTTAAAAGTTGTAGAGGAAAGCAGGTTCATTGCAGCCACTAATACTGATAAAACTTGATGACTCACACATATGTGCACTAATTCTGTTTTGTTTAGTTTTTCACAGGTTGCACTTTATTGTTATTATCTTGAAAATATATTCAGAGCAAAACAGGTTAACCGCAGCCACAATAAGCTATTCTTTTGCCAAATATTAGTTATTTTTTTGCACAGATATAACGTTATTTGCATTGTTCTAACAAAGTGATTGCACATATTATTAGTTTTTTTTTCTGATGGAGCAATCTGGTTTACTTGAAAGTGATTTAAATGTTCTTTATTCTATTATTTGAAATAGCACAGATAGAGGAGTCACAAAAACTTTGGACCATTTCGTTACAATTTAGTTAGGGTGGTGGGGCATGAACATTTTTCTTGACAGAAAGAGTGACAGAAAGAGTTTGAGAACCACTGTCCTGAGAATTGCTACAACCAAACTGACACCAAACTTTGATGCACTGGCAAAAAAGGGTGACCAACAACACTGTTCCCACTGAAATTAAATGTAAGTTTTCTTTACTTTTTAGTTAATGGCTTTTACTTTTAATTTATATTAGTTCACACGAACACTCTCCATCCATCTGATACTGAATTTTAAAACTCATTGTGGTCAAATGAGGCCAAAAGGTTTGCTCACCGCTGCTCTATAGCATCAGAGGCGGACATGATCAGATTCAATGACCAGTTTTCCGCAACATATCATTAGAACCTCCATTGCAGTGGATAGACATAATAATATGAACACCTGTACAACATAGTGCATTCCAGTTTGGCAGCCTTGTTGACGTTTTGATCAAGCCCCAAAAGTTAAGAAATTAAAAAGTGATACATTTCTGATTGGGTGGGCAGCCTACAGCTCGCCTCCAAAGGGGAATCAAACTTGACAATCTTCGGGCTACGATTTAGCTTCTCTAACCTCCTTGCCACTCACGTTGCAAGACTGTAATTGTCTACATGAATTTTCATCAAATCTTGGCTAAAATTTGTTGTCAGATTTTCTGAGTATCAACAGAAACCTTACATCATGCTGCAGGAAGTGCATCCTGTGCACCGCAATTCTGTTTTTGCTGTGACATGCATGTAGTTTGAGCACTATAGTAAAAGAAAAGTGTGTAATATCTATCGCACTTAACTGTAACTTAAAGGAAACGAGACAACTATTGAAAGACCATGTACAATGGAACTATCAATGTGAGAATAACCGTAGAATGATAATGATAACCATTACCATTTTTGTGTAAAATGGGTCCTTCTACATTGCTGAAATGAAAACCACTCTGAGCAATGTGTTCACTTTAGTTTGTGCCAGGCATGCACACAGGCGTCATGTTTGTTTCACGCTGTTGTCACTGACTGATGACGCGTCAACAAATTTCTCTGTGGCGGTGATTCTACTTTTATTTAGTTATAGTCCTGTATCAAATGTCCTTGTTAGTTTTTTTTATCATATTTAGTCAACCTCATGTAGTAGCGGAGATGACTCACTTCCTTATAACACAGAAGAGAGTTCAGCCCTCTCACTGTTCCTCCTGCTCTCTCCACTGTTTTTACACGTGTTGTCTCACATTGATGACGTCAAGCAACTGAGTCAGCCGGTCCCCTTCTCTTGGGAGGGAAAAGGGAAATAAAAGGAGGGCGGAGGACAGATGAATAGGAGGAGGAGAGTTGGAGAACAATGGTGTTCTACAGTACACAGCTGCTGGTTTCTGAGAGAGGAACATAAACAGTGTCGGCCGTAGTTGTGTCTACATGAGTGTGTTTTTCACCGAGCTTGGCCCACAAAAACAAAATCACCACCTCCACTGGCTCCCAAACAGCAAAGCCCCCAGTTCAAGAGCTCCTCATCACATACGAAGCCCTTCACAACCCTAAACCCCTTCGTACCTTTCTGACCTCCTGCACCGACACTCCCCCACCAACCCCAACTCTGTCCGAGCATCGTACCTTAGGGGATCAGGGCCTTCTCTATTGCTCCTTCCCTCTGGAGCAGTCTGTTTATCGGAGCTATGTCTCCTGAAACGACGCCACGAGAGCAGCAAACCGAAACGGTTAAAGCTGAAACTGAAAGCTGAGGCAACAATGATCCTCTGTGTCTGTTGATCAGTTAAGGACTCAGTTGGCAGACGGGACAATCTAATGCTCTCACTATGAAGAGAAACCAGTTTTTGTTTTAAGCACAGCGCTCTCTTGGAATCTGTGTGTGTGTGTGTGTGTGTGTGTGTGTGTGTGTGTGTGTGTGTGTGTGTGTGTGTGTGTGTGTGTGTGTGTGTGTGTGTGTCACACTGTGGGTGGTGTGTGTCTTTTGACAGTTACTACCTGAAGCGCTGTGTGTGTGTATGTGTGTGCGTGTTCCCACTAAGCGTGTGGTTGTTGAGGAGAAAAGGAAGCACGCGACCTGACTCGACTCTCTGTGCACAGCTGCTCTGTGGCGGCTCGAGCCAGACCAGGAGGTGCTCCGAGAACAATGAGCGTCAGAGAGGCCGTGCCCGGCTGAGGGTGTGGGTGGATCTGGGAGGGCGTGGTTTAAAAAAATAAATAAAAAAGTCTGCATGAGTGAACTGATGTCATCCCCCACACATGGGTGAGTGTTTTGCCCCATGTCGGATTACGACGTTTAGTTGGGCATTTGTTTGACTTTTTGTGGCTTTTATTCTCATTTTTGTATCTTTCCATTTTGGCAGCTTCTACTTGTTTTGTCTGCGTTAATCATTTGTCCGTACTTTGACTCAGGTAAGAGGAGATAAGAATCTCAGAGATGTGGTTTACTTGTGTGTGTGTGTGTGTGTGTGTGTGTGTGTGTGTGTGTGTGTGTGTGTGTGTGTGTGTGTGTGTGTTTGTGTGTTAAAGAAAGAGAAGGGTTTCTCAGACGGACGTATCGTCTCGTGTCATTGCAGGTATGAGACGTCCCCAAACGTCCAAGCGGAACCAAATGAGCAGCCTCCCTTTCACCCGGGGGGCCGAGTGTTCCGGCACCACGCGAGCCTCGGTACCTACACCCTAACCTTCCCGGGCCTCCCGCGGAGGAGGGAGGACGGGGGTGGAGAGATACAGGAGGAGGTGGAAGAGCTGAGGTGGCGCATCCACCTGCACAGGGAGGAAAAGGTGAGGCATCAGCAGTTTAAATTGTAATCTTGGTTGTTTTTTTACCAGAAGGTGTGTGTTTATAGTTTATGAATCGTTCAGAGCATCAGCACAACACTAGACAGGTGCGTCATATGTGACTTCTCCTGTATTCCCCATAAGGGGTGGAAGAAAATAAATATCGATACACTTGAGGCGATACTGATATCCAACTCTTATATAACATTTTCTTTGTTGATTTTTAATTAATACTTTACAATGCAGTGTTGTAATCTCATCGCACTGCTAAAGTTAGCATTAGCAAACCTAGCTGATCAGTAATGTTACCAACGATGATATTAACAGCATGTGTATAGAAATTAAGCTTCTTGCTCCCTGTGAGCACTTGATCACTTTTTAAACAGCTGTTCTGTATTTTGAACAAGTCAGTAATATTAAGTAAAAAGCAAAGCTGTCCCTTTCATTACTTTGTAAATAAAAGTGTCAATCAGATGTGATGTCCCTGCATTAGGAATAAAGACAAAGGACACAAATTGGCTAATAATTAGTTTTTAATTTGAACTGTATTTTGCGGTGTTGACGTGTTGGTGAAGCATGCTTGTGTAATGACGTTTCCAATCACCTCTCTTGCAGGGAAACTCTGACTTTGCTGGCACCATCGCACCGACGCGTTACCCAGTAAGGCATGCCTCTGGGCCGCAGACCCGCTTCAACGGCCTGTCTGCCATAACCAGAGAGACCTGCAGCACGACCACAGAGGAACGGGGACGTCCTCCGTCACTGGAGGAGAGAGCACAGGGGGAGGACTCTGCTGTTGTCACTAACACTTCCTGTACCAGTGGAACTCTTTGTCGGAGGCAGGAACCTGGGGGAGAACAGAGGGGCACACCAGCTGCCAACTCTCCTGCTGGCCGCAGCAGGAAAAATAGAAAGAGGACTTCAAAAAGCGCAGGACGTGCAACAGAACCTCCAGGACGCAACAGAAGCACCCCAGAGGCCTATGGAGGGAGCGCATGGAGACTCACGAAGGCTACAGGAAGTAGTGCAGAGACAGATGGGACTAGTTCAGCAGTGGCGTCTGTGACTGGCGACGACAACAAAGCCACGAAAACTCACAACAGAGCAGAAGAGACTCCATTACCCATAAGGCCAGTGTCTGCGCCAGGTGGTGATGGGAAGTGCACTGGCAGGAAGGCTGCGGACTTGCCCGCCACCATCATCGTAGAAAAACAGGAAGGAGAGAAGTGGGAAGTTGACCTGCTGATATGCGAGCGAGTTGCAGAGACAGAAGCAGTGACACAGATCGAGCAGGGAGACACTGAGAGTCTCGCAGCAGGAGAAGTTCAAGTGGACGTTGATCTGGAATCGGCAGCAGAGAGGACAGGTGAGTCCAGCGGGGTGTCAGCGAGTGGGTTTGTTTGAGAGTCACTCAATGAATGGGCTTATTTTAAATAGCAGACCGCATAAACCTCCTGTCGAATATAATCAGAGGCTCTTATCCCGAAATAATACAAATCAACTATTGATTTGAGAAGCAGATTGACTGGGTCCACAGAAACTGTGCCACTGTTGCATAACTGTTGGGAATTTGTGAATCTGGGAACATGGGATTCAATCCGAAATACGATTTTATTGAGTCATCTTCAGGCACAACCAAAAGATTTTGGCAGCAGGGAAAAATCCCTACCACAATAATCTCTCTCTCTCTCTCTCTCTCTCTCTCTCTCTATATCTATATATATATATATAGATATATATATATATATATATAGATATATAGATATAGATATATATATATAGATATAGATATATGTATATATATCTATATATATATAGATATATATACATATATCTATATACATATATCTATATCTCCTATATATATATATATAAATAAATGAAACCTTCTCCAGGTTAGTCAAACTTTATTTCTTTTATTTTAAACACATTTTACAATTGTGTTCACACAACACAGTTAATCTGTGCAGTGAGAGATTATTGGAGAACTGTTGGTTTGTTTACAACCTGTCTGATCGTCTGAGTGCTTGTGACTCATCTTGCTTCCATAGCAATGATAACCAAAACTTTAAGATTAAGGGACCAGATGTAAAGACAATAACATGTGTCTTCTGCAGTGCTGAATCTAATCCTGTCTCCTTTCAGCAACCATGGGTCAGGAACAATCCCAGGATCACCATGAAAGCCAGTCGGACGTGGAGCAGCCGGGCCAAAGTGACACCATGGACGGCAGTCCTCAGTCTGGCAGGAGGACCAGCCCAAAGTCCCCAGACACAGAGAGGAAACCCCGGAGAGTGCTGTGGCGGGACGGAGGCTGGATTGGAAGCAGAATGGGATCCCCCTCCCCTGGAACAGAAACCGTAGCAAAAACAGTCTGGTATCAGTGTGAAAAGCCGGACCAGGATGCCGATGACGACTACAACAGGGAGGAAAGGAACTCCCAGTTCAGTCAGTCAGTTTGGTATGACAGTGACACCGCAGATCAGAGAGAACACGAACAGCTGGAGCAGGTAATGAAAGAGCAGAAAGAATGTGATTTGAGCTCAGCGCAGGCTTCTGGTCTTAGTTCTCCACAGCTGTTAGAACAGCCTCTTAGTTCTCATCAACTGTCTTCAGCTCTTAGTCAGCCACATGCTGCTGGAACGCAGCCAGTGCTGTCACATGGGCCGGGTGCACAAAGACGGGAAGTACACGGATCACAGCGAGAGGAGGAAGTAGGGCCAGATTGGAAGGAGGGAGGAGTGGAGGGAGACAGAGAGGAGGCCAGTAACAGAGAGGCGACTCACAGCAGAAAGAGTTCTGAAACGGCAGATGTCGAAGAGGGAGTGGAGGAAGAGAGGCAAGAGAGCGGAGACAAAGGAGCAAAGGGCAGGAAAAAAAGGAGGAAGAAGAGGGCAAGGAGAGGAGGCGCCGAGGCCAAGCTTAGCTCCAGCTCCAGCTTTGAGTCCCAGAGTAAGATAGAGATAAAGACGCAGAGAGAACAAGTGTCGAACCCGAGCACTCAGTCAGAAGCCAAGGATACGACAGGAGTGGAGGACATAGAGTCTCCAACCAAGGACGCCATGCATCTGCCCAGCCAGACAGAGGGCCACACCAGGGACGCTGATGGTCCGGATCACTCAAACTCGGATCTTAGTGAATCAACTCCAGAGTTCAGTTCGACAGAGCACGGGAGAACAGATCTCACTGGAGTTACGGCTTCACAAACTCTGGAAACAAAGGAATTATCAGAGGACGATGGTGAGAGCCCGGATTCTATTGTCACTGCTTCAGACCTTCAGATGGACATCAGAAAGGCAGATATGGAGGAAATTACAACTGTACAACCAGTACAAAAGGAAATACTTGGCCCGACAGAGCTGGAAATAAAGGGGCTTGCTGGTCCGGTCCACCAAATAGTGGATAATGTGGAATTAAAGAACTTGTCAGTAAACGAGGATTCAAGAGTCGCTTGTAACGTTGTACCATCCGTGAACCAGACTGGTTTGGTGGATTCTAACTGCCCAGAAGAACTTCCTGTCAAACTTTCAGATCATACAGAATTCACAGCGGACTCGTCTCTTGCGGAATTTCCTGAACAGAACGCACAACAAGAACAATCCGTGGAGTCAAGCAAACTGGCGCAACCTGCGGATCCCACGGGAAGACCCCAAGGATTTATGGAATCGGATTGTCCTGCAGAAGCCAGGGATCTGCCATTTGAAGGCACGGCGGATGTTTTACCACTTCACATGCGGGAAGGAAGTGCTGAGACAACTGCGAGGGGATATTCGGAGCATTGTTTGGCCCCTGGGATGCCAAGAGATCGGCAGCACAGAGAGGAAAAGAAGAATGAGTCTCGGGTGGGAAATGAGGAAGCGGGTGAGGAAAGGAGTAGGAGTGGGGAAAATGACAGTGGGACTGTGCGTGCCGAGGAGTCATCTTCCATAGACCAAGGGCAGGACTACAATGAATGTGTGGTTGCCACGGCGATAGCGGTCGTAACGGTAGCAATAGCATCAGCCATGGCGAGCATAGAACTGAGCCAACAGTTAGCAGACAATCAGTCAGAGAGTCAAGAGACATTAAACCAGACGCCAGGTGATTCACTCAACACTGTTCAGTCCGCACAGCTGATGGATAGAGAGAACTGTCAACTGCGACCAGCTGAGACAGAAAACCCACCTGTACAGCATTCTATGGGAGTGTTTCTCATTGAACCTACTGAGCAATTTGCCTCCATAGATAGTGTTGAAATATCAGAAGAGTCTGATTCTGCAGTGTTGCAGTTTAACACTGAGACAGAGAAGCTACCAGCACTACAGCTAACTAGCAACCAGCAGGCTAACCTTGAGCTGTCGGCCATTGCAGAAACTCCTAGTTTACCACAACTCTCCGAAGAGGAAATCCAAACAGAAACTACACAAAACCAATTGTTTGCTCTTCCACTGCCTAAAGCAGAAGACGGCCTGCCGCACGTTATTGTAGAATCTTTGCCAGAAGCAGATGAAACCATTACAGCCGAAGTAGACAGCCACAGTCACGTGCAGGTAGAAAGCCGGCAACAACTCCCCGTTCCTGTTGCAGACCTGGAGCGACGTCCTGAGGCTTCTGGCACGCTCTGCACTGGGTCTGAGGAGAACCCCAGACCAGGCGAGCGTAAAGGTCCCCAAGATCAGTCTATCTGTAAGGAAGAGAGTGGGATGCAACAAAGACTCTACGGAGACAATAGTCCCCCTTTCGAATCCATTTCTGCTGAGGGTGAGGTAGTAAGACAGAATAGTCCACACAGCTTTAAAGCGTTCAAAGACATGTCAGGCAGAGAGTGTGAGAGAGCTCCACAGCCGGGTGATCAGACAGAAACACCATGTGAAGGGGAGATTACAACCTCGCTGCTAACTTGCGGCCCAACACTTCAAGTCGCCCCCTGTGACCCGACCCCCGTGGCAGATCCCAGTCCAGAGGACCCGACTGGCCCCAAGGGTGCAGAGACGGACGAATACCAGTCAGCAACGGACATGAAGCTCGTCTCTGCCATTACGCTTGATGCTGGCAGTAGCGAGCTCCAGAGCAAAGGCCAAGAGCCTGTCGCTGCGGATAATGAGGACGGTGTTTTTGAAGGGCTGGAGAAAGACTCTCTGGATGCAGTGGATGGGTGGAAGGAGAGAGAAAAGAACAAGCCGAAAAGTGAAGCGGAAGCAAGGGACGAGCCGGTCACAGTGGACGTGACATCCCAGACGGGTAAATAACTCTCCATACAGTGTGTCTTTCGTCTTGTGTCTAAACTCATCACAGTGCGATACTGCAGCCATTACGTCTTTCAATTCCTGTCCTGTCAGGATAAGTTTGTGGCAAGCATGATCACATGTGTGTTTATGCATGAAAATAATCAGCACTTTGCTAGTAATTCATTCATTTATTGAAACCGCTAAGTAATTAAGTAAACCATGCTAACTTCTCCAGAAAGAACTTACCATTAGCATCTTACGTTCTATTACATGTAGTGCTTTTATTTTGAAATAATCAGAACAATTCAAAAGTTGATATGTATTGATTAAAGTTGCATGATGGTGGTAGTATTGGCAGTCTGCTGGTTGGTCATGTCTGCACTACAGATGCTTAAGCTAACACATGCTCGAACGTTTTACTCAGCTGCTTGTCTGACACTCAACAACAACCAGGCTAGCTGTTAACCGTCTGTCTGCAAAGGGTGTGATCGGCTACATCGCGAATCTAGAAAGGAAAGGTTCACTTGCTCTTTTTGAACAACAAATGGACACCATCCATTCTATCTTCTCAAATATCAACACCATCTTGGGCTTCTGCGGAAATCACGCGTATACTCTGGCATGGTAACTTACATTAGCAGGCTTCAGCTGGTTGTCATTGTCATGTCGGTAGTCGTTGACTCAGACTTTTACCACCGCTTGTTTAGACATTAATGATGCAACTAGATTTAAAAATAATGGAGTGATCCGTTCTAATCTCAAGTAGGTCATCTCGAGGTCCATGTAGGGAGATTTTAATTTTAGCATCACAGCGCTATGGGATTTAATTAGTGTCTGACATTTAGTGACCCTTTTATTTCACTCTCCATTTTGAACTGTAGTGGATAGTTTTCGAATAGAAGGAAGCCAAGATACACAGCATAATAATGTCAGTAGCAGGGGTGTGTGTGTGTGTGTGTGTGTGTGTGTGTGTGTGTGTGTGTGTGTGTGTGTGAGTGTGAGTGAGAGAGAGACGGCTGTTGATCCCGCGGCACTGTTTGTATGGGGCACGGTATCTAGGCAACCTGATGATGTCATCAGGACTTAACAGTGGACAGTGAAACTAGACTTGGGCTGAGAAATTGCGGTGTGTATGTTCGTCTGCATGTGTCACTGTGTGAACGTCCTGTTGCATTCCACAAGTGTGTGCATAGTGTGTGTGTCGCTTGATAAGACTCAGGCTAAGTGTCTATTTTATGTGAACATACATTTTAAGGTGAAATGAAGAGGCCATTTCTAAAAGCCCCTGTGGGCATGTTTATGTTTGTGTGTATTCTCGTACTAGCGACGTAGTGAGGACCAAAGTTTTTGAGAAAATGTTTGGATAGGGAGGGCATTCCGGGCCTCACTTTGTCAAAGACAAGGGTTGTTCAAGGGTTAGGACTGGGTTTTAAGGTTCATTTTAGAATTTGGTTTTGGTAAGGGTTGGCGTTAGGCATTTAGTTGTCATGGTTAGGGGAAGTGGCTCTGGAATGCATAGAGGGTCCTCACAAGGAGAGAAGTACAGGGATGTGTGTGTAGGTGCGTGCGGGTCAGTTATTGCAGGGCCCTGATGCAGAGCCACATCATCGTCTTGTAATAGTTGTGACTCAGTGACAACTCGCTCTGTGTGTTGGAAGCAGTCCACATTGGTCCGTCACATCCTCCTGTTTAGGTGCTGCACTGGTTCAGTGCTTGAGTCTCACCCGGGCCTGTGTTCATAGCCACCAATAATGGTAATGTTAACATCTTTAATTATTATTGAGCTTGTCGTCCGGTCCCTACCAGAGGCCCACTCTAATATCAAGGCTTCAGCTTGTACTCTGAATGGGAACGGATGCTCTGCAGGTAGAACCTCTTTGTACCTGCTAAAATCTGGTAAACATCACTAAAAAGAATTTGACGTGCCAACAAATTGAGTAATCAGCTGATCAGACAGATTGGAAACTCTAAATTGGTCAAAATATAAAGGTGTGAATGTGTAAACATGACAGTTTACAGATTAATTGTTCTTATTAAACTTGAATGCTCCATCATTACATGCAATGTCGGATTATTACCAACATTTTTGCTGCATAAAATTACTTTATCTAACTTTTTAAATTACAGTTGTATCACAATAGAATGTTGTATCGTTTATCTTGGTGTACTGTATGTGATACAATGTATTAAATACAAGCTCGGTAGGCTGCTTTATTTATTAACGTCAAAAACCGTGATAAATCAATCGCATCATGCAGGAGTAGGGATGCGCCTCCCCCAAATACCCAGTTCTAAACGGGAACCGTAGTGAATACCTGGAGCATCGATGAGGTCCGTAGTCAACGGTTCTGCTTTCGATACTTTAGAAGTTACGGAGTGAGAAGAGGCGTTGCAAACCACCTCTCTCTGTCTGTGTCTCTTTGTGCTTTACTCTGACACACACAGCGACTCTGGCTCAGTCCAGCATGAGACTCTCACATCATGGCAGAGAGTAGACAAAGATCCAAAGTGAGGCTACATTTTACTCCGGTAGATGCTGAGAACTCTTGTTGTCTCAAACTCAATAAAACCCTCATAAGAGAAGAAACATAAGCAGTTTATCAAAAACATTCAGCCAACAAGCAGAACATCAATGTGCAGAACTACTCAGTTTGTCGAGCAGCCATCCTTCCTGGTCCTCTGCAGGTAACCTTTGTGATGTCGTACAGAGTTTGATCATAAGAACAGGATAATACATGAAAAAGTATTAACTTTTTGTAGATAGTCGGGCTGAGGCTGCAGCCATAACCCCTCAGGCCAAGTCCCTGCAGACTAGCAGGAGAGAATGAACGAGTGTCAGAGGGCTGATACCCAGTTTATTGTCAAAGGCCTGCACCCCTTCTCAACAGTGGAGTCAAAGGGATTTAGCTCACAACTAATAGGTCTGTTGGCGTATATTGACTTGTTTGGTACGTAGTTATTAATAAGGGAAGCAGTTGTGTGTTTATAAGTGAGTGTTCCAAGTTATTTTGAAGCTGCTAGTCTCACTACCACTCCAGCCAACACACCTTAACAATACTAGTGTTTTTGCTGTCGGAAGATGACCAAGGCTCTTTACTCCAAATATACCCCTCCCTGTAGGAAGGTTCTCAAAGTTACATTTGTTGTTGCCATTAAAATAGTAAAGTCAACAATAGTGAGTTATTTAAACATTTCTGCTGTTGCCGTTCAAGAAAGGCTATCTGTTTAAATATGAATAATAAAGAAATGTTCCTTCTTTTCTATTTAATTGTCTTTTTTTTTTTACCAATAAGCATTATCGATAAAATCCCAACAATACCCATCCTTATACAGGAGAGAGCCCTGTATAAAATAATTTCTGCCTCATAGATAAGCCCAAAAACAACAAAATGAAATTGTGAGCCCCGAAGGACCAGAAATAGGTTACAGTCCCCACATGAGCTGAAACAGGCAGCTCTGGATGTATGTAACCTTCCAGTATTTTCCAGTCAGGATGGTTGTGACAAGGAGAAGCTTTCCATTTCACCCCTTAATTATTTCTAACCAGGAACATTACTGACTCACCATGACTTGAGGGAACTCCCTAACAGGATCTTCATCATCCTTTTCCAATCCGAGCTCTCGGTTATCTGACTCACCTACTTTGTTCGTCTTGATAATACCCATTTAATAAGCAAGTCATCACTCTCATCAACCTGTTCCACACTATTTATTTCATAGTAAATAGAACGGGCACTCCCAATCAAATTCAACATAGCAGGATCAAAGCGGCGGCCATTTTTATGTGTTTCGTTGATATTGCGACCGTTGTAGCGGGCTAACTTCTGTGTAAGCTTAACCTACTTCACAGCAGAAAGAGAGAAATGCAATACCCACTGACAAAGAGGCAAAACTTGGAACACTAACTAACAACGGTGGACTCGTGTTTCATGTCCTCCGCAGCAGCAGCAGCAGGCGCAGAAGGAGAAGAGCGGCAACAGACGAGGCGGGACTCAGACGGCGCACGCACTCTGCAGGTGAGTGCCTGGACGTGAAAGAAATAATCCGATGTTCTAATGTCACGGCTCATATGTTGCTGTGTGGTTAGGGTACGAAACCCTGTCTCATCATCACACGGTTCAGTGGGCTGGTTTGTCCATACGAACACCTTTTAATGTAATTTTAAAGTTTACAAATAAAAAAAAAGGCTAAAATACAACAGGCTAACTTTAGTGGGGAAGTCACGTCAAGCCAACGAAGATGTCTAAACGTACAATGGTGTATTTATCCTTGCCGTGGATCAGGCAACCCAAATCGCCGAAGATATTTTTCACGCACTGGTAATACATCTTTATGGGCTTTTCCTACATTTTCAGATGTTGTGCACAAAACCCAGCGGCTCGGTACATACTTACGCTAGCGCAGAGAAAGTCAGTTTAGTAGGCGGGGCCTCAATGTAGAGTAAGAACAGGAGAATTTGGCCACATGCGGTGCGGACCACTTCTGAATGTGGTTCACTGAGAGGGTTAGGGTGTGAACTAACGGCACACCGCTCAAGATCATTCTGGTTTTGTTTCACTGTCATTCAAACCACAAGGGCCACAGAAGTAGTTTTGTAGAGAATGAAAGGAGGGAAGCGCTGCCTACTTTCACTCTTACGCACACCGGCCCAGTCACCGATTGTTGCATTGTCTGTTTTGATTGGTTTGAAAAAGTAGTTCGGAGAAAAAAAGAAGAAAAGAAAGTGAGCTTTTCGGCACAATAAGATATCGTTCAAAGATAAGAGCTTCCGAAATCACAGCTCCCATGATGCTACCTTTCACACTCCTTCCTCAAAGACAATATGAACGTGAGTTAGCTGCAATCACGTCCTGCCGCTCTCCAGGCCTTTAGGAGGTTAGATCAGACCAGACCAAGGTCACCTCTGAAACCATATAAAAAGTTTTTTTCCCAATGACGCAGGAGTTGGTCTCATGGAGCAGCAGGTCACAGTAGAAGATATGGGAACCTTAAGGCCTGGGTTTTTGTGTGTGTGTGTGTGTGTGTGTGTGTGTGTGTGTGTGTGTGTGTGTGTGTGTGTGTGTGTGTGTGTGTGTGTGTGTGTGTGTGTGTGTGTGTGTGTGTGTGTGTGCGTGTGTGGCCAGCATTACCTCAGTCATGTCTTGTTGTTTTGGTTGAGCCACATGGTGTGAGGTCAGAGAGGGGAGGAAGGAATAGGGAGGGATGAATACACAGGAAAGTGCAGGAGGAGATGACTACTTTATTCTCAATTATTTTATTTTTTTACAGAGCCAAGTACTACATTAAGTTAAAGAACACGTGATGGCATTTTCAGAATGTAAAATAAATTAAATTATTGCACCAAAACTCACTGCTAATTTTACTTCTGTGTCAAAACATTTAAGGTTTTAAAGTGAACAACTAATTGACAGAAGAAATGTTTTACAATAATAAATAAATAAAAGAATAACTTCTAAGTTAGCTTCCAGGTGGCCACCATGATAAGAGTTGTTTAAATTGTCTAAATGCAAAGCAAAGGTTCTTCAAATGCTTCCTTTCTTAGCTTCCTTTCTTAGCTTAGAAACAAGGTAATGCTGCCTCACAATTCCTTGCAGCGGCAATATTTAAAGCGACACACCATTCGGCCGTCCATGAAAACTAACAATGTGCCATTCACAGGTTTAACATTATTTTCATGAAGTCGTAAACTAATGGGATTCATGTTGATGAATATGAGCATAACAGATTTCCTAGGGTTGCGTTATCGCTGTGCTCTTTGTAGTCCTTCTTGGTTGTAGTTTCACCATGGCAGACCTACGTCGTGAAGGTGAACTCTGAGCTATACTAATTCCTCATGAATTCGCATCACAACTTTCCTTGACCTCATGACGTTTTCCATCGAGGTCAAGGAATAGTGGTAACCCAAGAGTTGGTTGTCCACACATGGAGAACAGGACCTTGTTCTTAGTTTTACTGTATTTATGTGTGTGTAGGTCAGAGGCGTGAGCGTCGGTCCTCTGCTGCTTCCTTGTGGTCAGAGCAGGTATAACCACTTCCACATGTCTCTCTCTCTTTCTCCGTCTGTCTGTCTCTCTCTCTCTCTCTCTCTCTCTCTCTCTCTCTCTGCATGTCACAGCTGAATGGTGTAGAGCTGTTACCATGGTTACAGCAGTATTTGTGTGCCGCTGATCAGTTACAGATGCAGCTGAACGTTTCCACTTGTTGGTTGTAAGTTGGTTGTTTAAGACCGCTTGCAACACCCAAAGCATCATGGGAAGTATAGTTTCATAACAAAAAAATATACTTTTCTTTTCTTAAAAGGACATTATCCCCAACATATAATTATGTGACACACATATATGGTGTTATATTATGGCTCTGATTTATAACAATAATGTAAACAACTCTGATGATTAAGAGGGTTGAACTTTTGCTTTTTGTTCGCGCACATGGGTGTGACTGAAGTTTTTAATTGAAGCTTATCCGTAATTACCAAAAGCGCTGAAGGGCGGCTAGAGTGTAAAGCTCACTCCTCTGAACTTCCTTCTTTCTTTCTCTCAGTTCCAGCAGATAAAAAGCCGTCTCTCACTCCCAAAGTGGCACTTAGCGAGATAGAGCTCCAATTGTTCTCTCTCTCTCTGTGTGTGTGTGTGTGTGTGTGTGTGTGTGTGTGTGTGTGTGTGTGTGTGTGTGTGTGTGTGTGTGTGTGTGTGTGTGCGTGTGTGTGCGTGTGTGTGTGTGTGTAGCAGTGGAGAGGCAGCAAATGGATGAGAGGGAGTTTGTTTCATAAAGGGAAGGACAGATGTGATGGTTTTGTATGAGAGAGAGAGAAATGGAAAAAGGCAGAGAGAGTGGGAAGGAGGGATGGAGGGAGGGAACAGATTTTTGAACAGATGTGGGCTGAGATGGCTCATTTTCCCAAACCAAACTGCAGCGAGAAGGAACACGGCGATACATAGACGTTTACTGGATTACACGCCCAGAACTGGGTACATGCAGGACTTTTTTATTTAATTTTTTCTTTTAACGTCACGATAAACACTCAAGTTTTTCATCAGTCCGGAATCTGCAACGCCAGAGTTAAAGGTTGATCCGACCACATCTCTCTCATCTTCTGCGGCTCCATTAGTCGTACAACAAACAGCTCATGCACAGTTAATTTGTGCCGTTTCTTTCTCTCGCATGGTGTGAAGAAAATCAGCAGCCTGCAGCTCTGGAAACCAGTTGGATCTTTTTTTTTGTCCCTGGGAACTCCACCCTCAACTGTTCTTATACATGTCCTATTGTTTTTTGAGTTGTGTTCAAGAGAGAAAGGAGACCTGGCAGAGAGAGAGAGAGAGAGAGAGAGAGAGAGAGAGAGAGAGAGAGAGAGATAAAGAGAGTTTGGGATTCATCCTGTGAAATGGTCGCGTGTTAGCACGTCGATCCTCGACTGCAGGCGGCATGTACGAGAGACACAAGCGGAGGTACAGCTTCTGTGCCAAGGGAGAGAGGACTGTGGATGTGGTGCTGATTAAGGTAGGAGTGAGTGAGTGAGTGTGTGTGTGTGAGAGAGTACATAGACAATATTAATTAATTAGGTATGCAACCAACGTTGTCCCAGCATTAACGCATGCATCCTTGACAAGGCAAACTTAAAGAATATAATTAAATAATATAAAATATAACAAAACTAAAAATTAAACTTACTGAGTTACATGTTTAAGAAGTCATGGTCTCGCATGTCATACTTAATGTCAATGGTTTGCACGAGTTTTGCATATTTTTAAATGTGTGTATTATTCTGCAACCAATACGGAGGCCTCCATTAACTCTTCATTCCATTTATATACAGGCTTTTAGCAAATTGACTTCATGTCCAAGCTCAGATAAACATTTTCTGAGTTATGGGACATTCACTTTTCCATCATGCTTTGGTGTGATGCAAACAGGAAGTGCAGCGTTGCCCTGGAGACGGTGTGGCGCTTCCCTTGCTCATCGAATCCCCCTCTCTCGCATTCTCCCAAGGAGAGGGAGAAGGAAGGAAGAGACGTGAGGACGAAGGAGGTGTATTTCCAGAACGGACTTTCGGGTGCAATAAAAAGCAGCCACAAATGTTCCACATAATATCTATTCATAGTTTGTCTGCATAGAAGCTGCCGGTACAGTGAGTCTGCACTACAGGTAGTCTGTCTAACAGGGTCCACAGCGACATAAAAATAGAATAAGAGTGATGCTGACATATTATCTTGTAGCGTCAGCAGAAATGGTTTCAATGTCTGATGGTGCTCCTTTAGTAAGAAGTTCTATTTATTATGTCATCACTGAATTAATTTGTTAGATTTGAGACCTCCAGAGAAGTCACCTGGATATAGATGATTCCACAGACTGTCTGTAAGGAGTGGGCGTAGTCATGGTGACATCACCCGTTGGTTGGTGGACTGATGTTATGAAGCCTTGAGTTCCTTGATTTGGCCGTCGCCATCTTGGACGGCTCTCGGTCATGTTGTTTTTCCTGCCTATGAACTGAAGTTTTCATATTTGGAATGCAGAGGAGTGACGTAGAGACCCTGATGCGGCTCTGGTAACGATCTGTCAGTCACAGTAAGCGCACCCTAAAGCATACCCACTTTATGGTCTATTTGACTCTAAATGGACCATAACTTACATCATGCTGTATTGAAGAAGACTTGAAACTAGAGATTGAGACATAAACTCATTTACAATGTTTACTGAGGGAGTTATCAAGAGACTTCTATACAACCGGAGGAGTCGCACCCTAGAGAGATTAGTAGAGGGTCAGTCGAGGGAATGCAGGTGCAGCGCCCATCAGATGCTATGCCTTATGCAAGACACTTCCCTTGAATTATAGTTTTTGACTTATGCGCTGCTGGTGTGGCCTACTTTAGTAGGCCACACCAGCAGCGCAGACTTGATGAGCAGCGTTCTCGTCCCACGTCACTCCCGTCCTCTCTGCGTCTGGGAGATTTCACCAGGCTGTTTATTCCCCCTCTCTTTAACAGCACGGCTCACATATCATTAGAGGTCTCTCATGTCTGACTGTACGCTTGAGGGTTTCAGACAGCTTCTCATTGTATGTATCACACTAAGGCACACCTATATACATAATGAGTCTGAAGAGGGAAAATATCATGACTTAAAATAATTTTGGCTTTCTCTCAGATTTACACAATCCCCAAAAATAGGTTCATATTTTTTTTCTCTCAATTGGCACATTTACTGTATGTTGAGTTATCGCTAACTCACTGTCAGCATTCACCCTGTCCCTACTGGCCCTGAAGTGATCTCTTCCTCTCAAGAATACACTTTAGAGATGTAACACAGAATTCACAGTCCTCATTTATGTGCAGAAAATCCGTTCTTAAATTCAGCCGAAGTTCATATGAGGCAGTTTGAGTTAGAGACACAAAGAAGTCGAGTTCTTGTCTTTTTTTAGTAGCAAATTGTTCGTATCCATGGCCAGTGTTTCACGCAGCAGAAGAGGGAAACATCCTGGTCAACCTACATTTGCTTCTTTTCCGGACAAAACTTTGCCAATAAATCTACATACAACTACCAGAATAAAGATACCCTGTTGATTTCATCTCACTCAAATTAAACTTCAAATGAACTCTCAAATGCTACCACGCTAGTCCCTGAAACTTCTTCATGAGTGATGTTTTTTTCTTTAAATTTCGAAAAAAAACTCACACATGTACATATAGTTCAATTATCCTAAAGAAGCTTTTGAAAAAAGGAGGAAATAGTGCATTTGTCGGGGAGTATTTTCAGCGGCGGATTAATCCAAGTTCGGTACTCTAGTGAGTATCTGAGGCAGCAGGGCGGCGTGTGATGGACTGAGTCAGAATAAACTCAAGTGCGCGTTCATGGTATTGAAGGAACATGTCACCCAGTGCAACAGTGTGGCTCCCTGGTGTGTTTTTAACAACAGTGGAGCTCTATGGCACAAAGGAATAATGTGGTTTATATCATACAAATAATAATAAATACAATAGAAATATACAGTTAGAAAATGAACCTTGCATAACATAATTTCCATAGTTTGATGTTAGTCCCTCAGAATCACAGAACGATGCCGTCATTCTAAACGTTTCGTAGAAAACATATCAGCCATGGAGGCAGCGATGCATTATGAAACATGCATACGCAGTCGGCTCTGTTCACCCAGAAGTAAAACTCCCAGCCGAAGGCCAGTCCAGGCACGTCTTCTCAAGAGGGTCGAAGAGCATCCTGGGAAATGCTGAGACAAGCGTTTGTGGCTAATAATGGGAAAAGTAAATGATTGCGTAACAAGTCCTGGACTCCACTTAAGATCACTGTCCTCCTCTACGTACTGTTGGTTCTGTTAGGTTCTCCTGCACCTCGCTGGATTTAAAGCTCGCTGCCTAAAAGAGACCACTCTGTGTACGTCACGTCTGTGTGTGTGTCATCTGAAAGATCCACAACCAGGAAACACCCTGCTTACATCAGCCCGCCAGTTTTTAAAGAAAGCCTTCCGATATGACCCAATGCAATTTTGACGTGTATTTTCCGAGCTTTATTGCAACTATTGAGTTCCAGCATTAACATTAACGCAGCGTACGTCTTTTTTCTTCTCTATTTTTGAAGGTGGAGTTCATATACAACACTTATTTTGTTGTTTGATTAATTCAGGTACAGAGTTAAAATATTAAACAAAGCGATTTCTAACAACAAACTAATCTCGGGTGTCTTTACAATGTGACCAGTCTTCTTATCCGCGATTATGGATTTATGTAGTAATCAGTACAAGCTGTTTGACGATGGCTGTTTTGCAAAGATTTTTCAGCTCATTACATTCGGTTCAAATCCAGGTCCAGCTGGCTCTGTTCTACGGCTGCCATCTCTTCGTTAGTCGACTAATTGGTCGTTTTGGTCTTGGTTGACTCATATTTATCTACTCAATTACTTTTTCATGCTTTCTAATGCTGAATGACTTATTTCCAAGAAACGTATGAGCTCATCTCTGGTAAACATTTAAAGTGGTGCCCTGCATGGATCTTTAGGGAGAAACTTTCAAGGCCGTCATGTATACAACAACTAACATTGAATGTGATATATATGTTGTCAAAAACAAACCCCTTAAAATCTATTGACAATCTTTTAAGATCATCTTAAAAATAAATGCAGTATACTCTGTAGTATCTTGTATTGAGATTCAGGAGAGGGGAGGGGAAGAAACATTTATATTAATGAGGATTTAAAAGGAGCCTTCAAGTCTTCACGCAGACACCCAGCATGTGCAGCTCGGCTGTAGACGGATGAATGCCACCCGTTGTCGCCTACGCGTTGGAGAGTCCCTCTTTTGTGCAGATTTCTCTTTTATGATGTTGATAATAGACAGAGCAGGCATCATGGAGACAAAGACAACCGACCCATTGAGACAAGTCGACGGGGGGGACAAAGGACTTCAGTGATTTAAACAATCGCACCACTAAATATGAAGTCATTCTGATGGCTCGGCCCACAGGGGTTACACAACAAACCGGTTGGGAGGGGAACTTTAAAATACATTGCTTCAAACACACGTCAGGCGACTGTGTGGGGGCTCATTGTGACAGTAACATCCACATGGAACACACATGAAACAATTACTGCTCCCCAAATCGACGATAGGAGCCATTGTCGTCAACTAGCTTGATTACAAGGCGATATTGAACTGCACTCTTTGAGAATCAAAACAAGCACACAGATGGTTGATAAAGGTCCATTTCTATGCTGATGAAACCATCTTCTATGCCATCGACCTAAAAGTTATTGATTCAAATAGTTTTTATGTAATTCAAAACATGAAATGACTTAGACTGTTGTATCTTGAGTCTTTGTGTCTGTGAAGCAGTGCAGAAACACAACGGTCTCGTAGAGAACCCCTCCCACAGTTTTCTTGCTTTTTTTCACTGACATTACACTGAAACCGACTGTCTGGTCGCAGGGGTGGAACAGTCACTCGCTTGTGACCTGCAACCGATGTGAGTGTGCATCAGTGAGCGAGATGCGAGCACTGTAGCTCAGATATGTGAGACAAACACAGCGCTTGTGTGTTGGTGGTGATTGGGGGCGGGGGGTTTCAACAGTCACATGTGAAGCCAGTGGGTGTGACGCCATGATATTTTAATATTTATGGCGGCGCTGAGAAGGCAGAGGAGTTCTGCACGGAACCAGCAGATGGTTGTCTCGGCTGGTACCACAAGACAAAACCGGTGAGACAAAGAACTTAGTAAAATAGATCAAATACTCCAAACAACTACTCAAGCTTAATGTTGATGCACCAGTTCTGTTCATCAGAGAAATGACTCTTCCTTGTCCTCCTCTATACTCCTCTCTTAGATCCAGAGGGAGAGGGATGTTTTCTGTCCTGAACCCAACACAGTGACAACATGTACAGGTAAAGGTCCACTATTATCTTTATCTTTTCTTTTTAGGTTTTTATATCATTCTGTCGTTTCCCAGTGGTGTTCTGTATGTATTCAAATCAGAACATAAAAATTTTGGTTTAAATACTGTACGTATGTGTCAATTGATGCAGCGGCAGTAAAATTAGGTTTTTGTGACTCTAGTTTGGTTGCTTTGAAAACAAAGTGATAATAACGGCTTCAGGTCCCCGGTGGAAATGTCTGTCTGAAGCCGAGGTAAAGGGGTTGGAAATATTGGAAATGAAATTGATATAAACTAAACTGATATTCAAGCTTTTTAGGTGGGTAAAATCTGCAGCCTTTATATCGCTCTTGTCGAAGCCAGCCACAAGAGTCCATTGACAGACATTTTACCTCGTATACAACTTCACTTTAAAAAAATTATAATTGCAAACTGACCCTTTCAGTTATTTCCAAAATTAGTTGAACTAACTGACTTAATTCACGTTATTCATGATCTTATTTATCATGTAGCTGCTTTTTTCATATTGCTTCATAACAAAAATCAAAACACATTCTAAATAATTTTTAAATTCAATGACCTTTAAGGTCAAGTATCAAAATGATTTGTAATTGCTGGTCATTCGCTTACATGTATTCTTTGCAAGGATCACACAGTGTATTATAATTAAAATCTATTACAGACACGGGCATCGTGGGCAGGTTTTATGTTCTGTGTGGTCTGCTGCTCAGCTGTAACAGTTGTAGTGATGTCATTTTAAAGAAGTAGCCATGAAACAGCCCATATTCAGGCCTGCTGACTGTCTCACATATACACACACACTCTCTGTGGTTTGGGTGATATGAGGTCAACTTCCTGTCTCGGTGGATTGCAACCAGCGCTGCAACAAGCCACTGTTTCTCAGACACAGCAACAAGTATTCTATTGCGCAACACGCTCTTTCACCTCCTTACCTCGATCACTGACCCAGCAAGTTTTTTTTTTTGTCTCCTCCCACCTCTCCCATCCTCCTCATCCTTCTCTCTCTCTCTTCAGACGTCCACCCGGACAAAGGGGAGTGTGTGTCGGTGTGTTTGTTGCACAGAGACAAAGACGACGTGAGAGTCCCCGTCGAACCAGATGACAGTGTCTTTAAAAAGGTAAGCGACACATACACCTCCATGTGTTTACTCCCGGGTAGAGACTCGCATTCAGATCTCTGGTGGTACTCGACAGAATTGCCGGTGTCGGATGTTTTCTTCTTCTTTTTTTACGTCAGCACAGCAGCTGAAATTCATAACACATGGGTGTGCGTGCCAGGGCCCGAAATAACGCCAACGCCGCTTTCTACCTTTTGCGCTGTTCTAAAAATGAACCAGGGTAGGAAAAAAAGAACGTCTGGTGAAAGGGGTGTTACGCAACAGACACAAAACACTTTCCCCCTACGCAGCTTGGCAGGAATCGGAGGAAAACCAGTTGGCAGTCCGCTCCACGCAACTGGGACGACGTGTGACCTCATAGTCCTCCCTCTAGATCGGTGATCGATTGGCATTTTTATTCAAAATTTTGACATCAGTGAAAGTTGTCAAACATTTGTGAAATAATTTATTATTGAGAGACTTTTTGAAGGGAGTCTCCTCCACTCCTGTTCCCTCAGAGTGCAGCTCCGTGTGACTCACTTGTTCTGGTTGAGGCCTTTTTCCACTGACGCTTCTCACAATCCTGCAACTCCAGAGACGACATGTGGCTGCTGTTTTCTCCCCCCAGAACCTTGTCTTACAGGATCTTTTGAAATCTGACCCCAACACTCAACTCAAATGCTGTTGGGAGGGATTGTAGGGGCAGGAGTCTACGTATGTGCAGTACTTGTCCCCACAGGGATAGAGAGATCATAAAGGGAAGATTTGCAACCACACCGGTTTAGTAGTCCATAGCTGTCCTTTTAGAACCTATCACCGTTTTTATGTGCGAGTGGCTGAATTGGTTCAGACCTAAATGAGACGTTGTCACTGGTTTTGTGAAGAAGGGACCCACACTGTCACTAACTGCACCCCCTGAAGAAGTAGAAACTATTTTTTGGAAAAAAAACTGGAAAATCGATTTGCTGAGAGAAGCAGACAGAAGAGTCTACAATATGCGTTTGAAGCACACAAAAAAAGCAAAAGTAGCATGTTTATACATTCCTCAGTAGCTTGCTTGGCATAGACGTGCTAACGCTGGTTAATGATGTGCTAACGTGCTCTGCTAATGTTAGCGCCACAGAAACGTAACGTCCTTTCTACTTCTCCAGGTAACGAGTATCGCTACTACGCAACGTTTAACTTCACTAGCTCCAAATCCACCAATCCAGCCTGAGGGGAAAGAAAATCTGACACGAGCGCATGAGTCTGTGGAGCGTTCATTTATTTGTATAATTGTTTTAAGGACCTCCTTGAAAAGAAAGCAATGGTTCATCTCGAGGGGTTTATCCTACTAAATGTCTCCACTTCATCTCTTGTGTCTTCTTCTCCTCTCCAGCTCAAAGACCCGCCCCCCTGTATTGGACACAGGGACAGGGTGGGTGTCTCCCAGTCCTCCACCGACGATGCATCGGCACGGGGAGCCCTTAGTCCCACTGAGGGGGTCTTGTCGGTGGGCACCCCTGACGCTGTGACCCCTCGGAGCTCCAGACTGTCCTGGAAGTCCGAAACGGAGGACAGAGGTAAAGCACGCCGTTTGGTCTTTTATGTTTCCCAACGGAAGCTGTTCTTTGTTTTTCTAAAATGATTCCAGAAATGTATTTGTATTTAATAAAAAAATAATTGCTTCACAAACACATCGTTTCACCTCTCAGCAGTCTATCTAATAAAGCCATACGCCCCCAAAAATAACCTTAAAAAAAAAGCATATGTATTTCATAAGAGAATTTTGTATTTCTGTTATGAATCCCAGGAGGAGGAGGCGAGACAGAAGGAGGAGGAGGAGGAGAAGAAGAGAAAAAAGACCAGCTTCCAGAGAACCCCGTCCCTTCGGCCGTTTTGCGGGCCTCCATCTGTTCCTTGTCTCCGTTCCGTCGTCACAGCTGGGAGCCGGGCCGGACCAACGCCGGCGCAGAGACTGACATCGCACAGCGCAGGTAATAAAACAGCATCCCGGAAGGCTTTCTGGATTCGGATTATTAAATATATTACTAATGGCACTCCACATCCAAGCGTCTCATAGAAGGAGTTAGTCTATTTTGGGGAAAACGTTTTTTTACATGAACACCTCCCTCACCTGTCTTTCCTCTGACGATCCACCTATACCTTCTTTCAGCTTGAAGAGTCCGTCAGGAGAGGTGAAGAGAGCCAAGCCCCCCCTCCACCGGAGAAGGTACCCCCTCACCCGTCACATGCACTCTCCTTCTCTCCGCCACTAAAGCCACTGATCCGCCAGTGAGCCACTGATCCGCCAGTGAGTCACTGTCCTTTCCGTTTCCACACGAGACGGCCAGTAACTCAGCACCGGATTCAACGAGTTCTTCCAAGTTAGTCACTAATGACCGGAGCGCTTCAGACACACGTGGAAACTCTGTCTGGAGACAAGAATGTAGAAATGAAGCTGAGCATTCTTGTCTTTTATGAGTGGAGTGTCATCTTTCCAGGGTATCCAATGGAAAAGTCATTAATGGAATAAAAGAAGTAGCTGCACTTTGGGGAGGACTATGGGGAGCTGGAGTGGTTCTGTCCAGCTTGTCAACACCTTAGCAGCCGGAGACAAACGTCCGTCTGCATCAAGTCGACCCGTGAAATCTCCTCTCTTTGTTTTCTCTGTGCATACCGGAGCTTTACAGGATCAAGGAGAATATCTAGCTTCTATCATGATAGTTTTTTTGCATCTCAACAATAAAAACAAGCAGTCAAACGCATACAATGACTGTTTGAAAGGTATTTTCCTCTCGATGCATATCACCATTTTATAACAGCTGGCCTTTATTTTGTCTCTCGTAATGAGTGTAGTCAGGCAACTGGTAACAAAGGTAACTACGGTTCTATGAATCCTGGATGACTGCCATAGGCAGTGTTTCACACTGGATATATTCAGTATCGCGCTTGCACAGTTTGAGTATTCATAACAACAAAGTCACGTGTGACCTCGGATGACCCCTCAGCCGGGTATAACTTCCGGCGTCATCCTGAGATCAATCCTGCGGAATCCGCGCTTCCGTTAGCACTACACTTAGTTAGCGGGAGCGAGAGCGAGAGCTCTGCCCGCCGTGGAATCTGCTGTTTGCAGAAACAATTTTAGTCGATCTCACCCGGTGTTGCTTCACGGTGTGAAGGTAGCCGACCTGGTGTTGACCGAAGATAGGTACGCTGTCCGGCTCGATGGTCCGGACGTAGAAGTGCACCGTTTCCTCCTAGGAGGTTATAGCTGTCGCAGCCTTTGGGGGCGAGAGACCCGCAACTCCGACCCGTGGTCACAAGACTACAAGCGACGAGCTTTCTTCTACACAAGTTCAGCTTTAGCTGATGCCGCGAGAAGATGGAAAAGGATTGATCTCAGGATGACGCCGGAAGTTATACCCGGCTGGGTGGTCATCCGAGGTCACACGTGACTTTGTTGTTATAAATTTTCGAACTGCGCAAGCGCGATACTGAATATATCCCGTGTGAAACACTGCCACTGGCGGACAGTAAGGATGAAATAGAACTTCCTCCCTGCAGTATCTGTAGACGTGTACTGATACTGATCTTTTCTTCTCTCTGCCGAGTACAAAAAGCTCATTTCATAATTCAAACAAAGCACAAAAAAAGGTAACTTCAACAGATCCTCTTAGTCAGAGTTGAGACGCATTCTCGTCATCATAACACCACCATCATTAATCTCATTCTAGATTCAAAACACGCTTTCATTAAACATCTAATCCTCTCCCCTCCTTCTATTCCATGGTTTTGCATCTTCCATCATCCACCCTTCATCTTTCCCGCTCGTCCAGCATGAGCTGGTGTCCGTCCAACCTGCGCCACCCCGATCAGGAGCAAATAGACAACAGAAGGTAATTGGCGTAGGTCCATGAGGAACCTAAGTTTCCCCTCAGAGGCCGCGGCGCCAACGACATGTCCAAAAGACATGATAGTTACATGCTTGTGTCCTTTCTTTCTCCCTGCACGTGTGCAGCTACAGCCTGGAGGGTCTGGAGGTGGAGAGGAGAGCGGTCCGGGCTCAGTGCCCCGGCCTCGGCGACCAGGAGCAGAAGAGGGCCGCGGGGAGGAGTCTGCGCCTGGACGGCCAGGAGAGAGGCTCGCTTGTCTCCCTCACCGAGGAGCAGGAAGGAGACGGAAGCAGCATGGATAGCCAGGTGTGTGTGTGGGTGGATGTGTGGTTTACAATGGCGAGTAGCAGGAAGTTTCAATTAAAGATTAATGTTATTATAATCAATATTGATACGATAATATTGATAATCGTTTTCCTGTGTGTGTGTGTGTGTGTGTGCATCACATCAGGTACTGTCAGTGACAAACAGCTGTCCCACCATGTTCCATCATCAAACCCTCACCAAATCCATCTCCATGGTTACCATCAGTCAACGTGATATAGATGGTGAGTTTTTGTTTGTCAACGATCTTTTTTCTTTCCTCATCGTTCCCTTCATACTGTCGCCCTCCTTTTGAAGCTGTGCTCTTTAAACTTGTGCAGTAAGATTGTTCTTCTGCTTCCCTGTTCATCCCGCCGCAATCCCATCAACGCCCATTTTTAGCGAGTGGATGCCCTCGATCCAAGCGACGAATCCGTTTCTCCCTCAGCATCTCCCCACTCCTCCCCAAAAGTAGAGGCTTCTTTGCTATTGGCTCCTCCTCCAGCGATGAGGAGGAGGAGAAAGAGAAGGGCGGGAGTAAGTATGATGAATGTAGACGTGGTCCTGTTGTCCCCCCCCCCTGTCGGTGTGGTGTCCCGTAACACTGTCCAACGAAACCGACTAAAACATGTCCGCCTCCTCCTGGAACTGCAGAATCGGATGGTTTCCTGCTTTTTGCAGCCCCTCCCCCGCCCCTCATAGAAAAGTAGTTTAAACACTTTCCACCATGAGCCTCTCTGTGAGCAGTGGTGGCTGGTGAATTTTTTTTGGGGGGCGGCGGGGTTTAAAATATCACTCCACTAGGGCTGCAACAACGAATCGATAAAATCGATAAAAATCGATTATCAAAAGTGTTGGCAATGAATTTCATTATCGATTCGTTGTGTCGCGCGATTATTACGCCGGGCAATAAGTCGCGGAGAAGAAAAAAGAGCGGCGCAGAGCAACTGGCCGGCCAGCGTTTCTGAGATTGGAGTGAGATGCGAGAAAAACTGAGGTTGTGATGTTCTCAAAAATAGAAGATCTTTGACAAGTCGAGTCTTGGCCAATCAGCGTCTTCATGTTCCTCAGACTTGTTTTTAATGGAAGCTAGTCAGCTTGCTATCACGTTAGCTAACGTGTTTGGGTTGTGTATTGTCGTTAAAGTTACAATCCGTTCCAGTTCAGTCTTGCTTGTAAAAAAACGTAACGTGATGAAACATGCCGTCACCTCCCGGTCTGGCTCAGTTCACGCTGTCACTCGTTAACGTTAAACCGGCGGATCTGGCTGCAGGTTTTTTTTTTTTTTTTTTTTTTTTTTACTCAAAATAGAATGAAGCAAATCACGTAGTTGGGCTTAGCCAACAACGTGACGTCGTGGTCATAAGAGACCCAGAATGAAAGAGTTTAAGGAAGAGGACGCTCTATATGGAGCAGTACAGCTTCCCTCTGTCCCAGTATTTCATACATATTCATAAAGCAGGGTATGCTAAATGCAGCCTCTGGAGGGATCAATTACAGTAAAATGAGCTCACATTTGGCAGATGTAAAGCATAGATGTGTATGTTTTTAGTGTTAGTCCATTTTGTTGTTTTAATTAACAGCTCAGGGATGTTCAAGGAGCAACCTGTTTGTGCACTTTCTGAAGATGTTTTGCACTGTCCCTTCTGTTTTTGAATAAAGGTTTGGAAATGAACGCTTTTTTGATAAAAACATTTTTTTATCCGATTGATCGAAAAAAATAATCAACCGATTAATCGATTATTAAAATAATCGTTAGTTGCAGCCCTACACTCCACAATGAGAAGAAGAGAGGTTTTGAGTAGAATATTCTAAAAAACAAAGCTTTATTTCAAGACAACACAGTACTCAACACTGTCCAATAACGACTATCAACAAACTGTAACTTTGGGCATGAGAGGTTCAGAGCAGAATGGTTTAAGAAACATTGGGTTGGGTTTCAGAGGTTTACAGACTAAAAGAGGTGCCCACACCCTCACATGAAAGAGGTTTAGAGCAGAATAGATTCAGAAAGAGAGACATCACATTTTACATTGGGCGTTTGACAGAGTAGGCCCCACTACTTGTAAAGAAATTTAAACTGGGGGCCCTGCAGTAAGGTGGCACTGGTGAGGTGGTCTTTGAAGGCAAAGCGTTCCCTGGTGTGTCCAAGTATGGTGTCACAAACCTACAGATAAATATAGAGAGAGAGACAGATAAGATGTGGGGAAATATCTACTACAAACAGGCTTCATACTACAGACAAAAGCCAACAATCAGAGTTGACAAAAAACAATGTTTTGTGTGTCTTGATGGCCCCACACACACACACACACACACACACACACACACACAGTTGAATTGGTATTTTAGATAAAGTTATAGTCTGATATGATATCCACCCAAAGCTAACAATGTCCAACATGTGTTCTGCTGTGGGAAATATAACACATTAAACTCTAACACAGGCATCTGCTCATTTGGACACTCACCTCTGCAGCAATCCTTCCAAGCTCATCTTCCTTCATTGCTCGGCGCTTCCTCTGCTGCGCAGAGCCACTGCTTTTCTCCACACTTAGCATCCAGCTCATCAGCTCCGGTTAGCATATAGCCTTGAGGAGAAGCTCCCGCGGTCAGTGCTTTGCTGCTGAAGTTTTAAATCCGGACGTTCGGGTCCCAACTCTTTCAGCCTCTTCTTGTCAACATCTGACCGTCGGTTGAAAGGTGTTTCGCGTAGAGATACCACAGAGTTTTCAGTCGCCATACTGACATAATCAAAGCCTCTGCTAGTGTTGCTCGCGTAGCTACGTAGGAGCTGTAAGGGATTGATAAAGGTCTCTGATTCGATGAATAGTCCAACCACGTTGCAATAAGAAACAATGTCATTGGCTGGGGGCGCACTTTTGTGCGCCCAAGGATTCTCGTTTCATCCGCCAATGAGAAGCTGTCCTCGCCGTAACGCCCCTGAAATGTTTGCGGACTTCCATTTGGCCGGCGCCCCGAGAGTGGAAGGGCTTTCCTCAGTGATGATGAACGGCGATATATTATATTTGGTCACATTTAACTGGTTTTAAGTGGTTGTTGACAGGGGCTTACGGTCTCTCACACACATTTAGCGCGTCAACACGGTGTATTTCTTCTTTAAAATATGTGGTACATAATGTTTTTTGACAGTATATATTATTATTTTTTTTTCTTCTTTTTTTTTTTTCATCGCAAAATTTTAAGAGGGGCAGCGCCCTCTATTGACGCACCGCCACTATCTATGAGTATTGTAAACCTCTGAGCTTTGCAGTCAGACAACCTATAAACACGTCAATCTGTTACTCCCAATAGACTTCCTGTCACCGGTACCATAACAAACCTACCTAGCTTTCAGCTTCTTCACATGCTCTTCATCAAGTTGAAGTTTATTGTCATCGAGGACGCGCAGGAATATACCGAGTGAAACTCTCAATTAAAAACGTAAACGTGCAATACAGTGTAAGACTAAAGCTTTAAAACGGTAACAGTGTAAATGCTAAATAGTAAATGTACTTTGTACTGCCTACTCATCATACTATAATAGGTCTAATTTAAACCCGATTGTTGGAGTTACTTGCCTACTTTTTGTAGCTGTACATGACCAAAAACCTTGTCCTTATTTTATTTGCTACATGGAAAGGTGTTCTTGTAGAAGTGACCTTTTTTTTATGTTTTTTTTTTATCACTGGTAATCTTTGAGCCATGTGTCTTTCCCTCTTTGGTTCCCCTGGTCAAATTTGTGTTTACCTCTTTACTTCCTCATCATTCAGCACTTTACCTCTTACCTTGAACTGCCACTTTGCTGGACCAGATGTAGATAATGAATCTTGTAGAAGTGACCCTCTGTTTTGTACGAACACTTTGTTGCAGGTACAAACATGTATTGCCAAGCAGTGTTGTAGCAGCTGTTCTCTGATCAGACGATGTCTGTCCTTTGCTTCCTGTAGGGGGCAGCGCATTCTCCAGTAACTCCGGGCCACTGGAATACAGGTAAGAAGGGAAAACTGATACGGCCAAAATAGTTTTACTGTGTTTTTGGTAATAGTTCTGCTTTCACTCCCTTTTTACGTTTTAAAGGACACTCAAGACTATAACTTTCCAGATATTGATACAGGCTGTAATTTAATGAATGGTCCCATAATTCAGCTGATATTTTTTTTCCCACCCCTGTACCGGTGACAGCAGGGTTGTCCCATTCTCATGAAAGCGATAGCTTTAATCCGGTAGGGAATTTGGCACAAGCTTCCACTTAAACTCAAGAATGAACCGGTTCGATTTTGGTGGTCAAAGGTCAAGATCACTGTGACCTCAACGCCGTCATATCTTCATGAACATGAGATCTCAGGCACGCCTTGATTTCTTCAAATTTGTCACAAATGTCCCCTTAAAATCAGAGATGAAACATAGACTGTTTATAAGAAGTGGACGTAGTCACCCTGAAATCACCTATTGGTTTGTAGACTACGGTTTTGAAGCCGAATACGGTGGTCAAAAGCAATGTTCCCTCTAATTTTTTTCAGTACTGAGCAACATTTTTTTTTTCTGAGCGCACATTTCAGCACTGTGAGCAATTCGCAACCACGCGACCTGCCGAAAATTACCACAAGCCTGCGTTAGCCATAGGGGATTCAAAGAGATGACAGCAAATGCATCAATATGTATACAAGGTTGATATTTATTCAATATCCTTTATAATGGCTGGACTTTGGGAACATTTTAATGATGGTGTTTTACCAGTCAGTTTAGTTGAACTTAAAAGATATGTGTTGAATTTCAACAAGGGGAGGTTATGACTGGTTCACTAGTTATGACTGATAATGATATATATAAAAAAATAAAAGTATCAAAGGTGTTTAGTTATTTCTCAACAGGTACAACATTTAAGTGGAACTTCATTGAAAGAAAAATGCTAATGCAGTGCTTAACAATAATTATAGGCCTATTAAATTGACATGGTGTCATTTTTTCTAAAGGTAGCCTATATAAACAATTTAATAGCTTCATATTCTTCATATTTAAATATGTCTGAAAGTTTCATCCTGGCTGTGTCAGTATGAACTATTTCATCTAGCCACTCGTTAGGCACGTTAGGCAGACCTTTTTCTGGGGCACCTGCTCTGCCTTTCTTTTCGCCATGGTAGCCTATAACTGCTGGAGCAGGGCCCGCCAAGAGGAGCCTAAACAGCACCGGCCCTAGCTCATGTGGCGCTCTGGGCGAGCTTCACACCTGGCGCCCGGAGGAGGACAGCGGGGGGTGGGGGGTGCTAACGGAGGCAGAGCGCTAGCAGAGGTACAGAGAGCGCATGTCGAGAAACGGGACGCTGATTGGCCAAGAAGACTCGACACGTCACATCAAAGATCGTATTGTTGCGGAGATGGCTCACTCCTATCTCAGAAACACTGGCACAAAAAATATTTTTAACCCCTGAAAAAAAATCGTTTGTGCGGTCAGAAAAATCTATTGCGCGGCCACTTCGCAACTTAGAGGGAACACTGGTCAAAAGTCACTGTGACCTCATGAAACAAGTTTTTGGCCGTAATTAAGAATTCATATTCTAATTATGACAATTTCACACATATCTAATAGGATAAAATGATGTGATCAAATTTTGGTTAGACTTGGATGTGAACTGCAACTTTACTGGTTGGAGGAGGCACTCTAGTTTAATTTCCCCCAGTTCAGTAACTATAATGGAATTACTTTAAATAAAAAGTACCGCGTTTTGTCACTGAGAGAACTAACAAGATTTACCCTCTAGCAAAAAGTATTCCATTCGATTAAAATGAGCAGACTTTGTTATGTATATTAAAGCGGCTAGGCTTCAATCATGTGTATGTGTATCAGTATTTCAGAGGAGGAGCCGGGCCCTCTGCGGAGTGACACCGAGGCAAAAGGAGGACCGAAAATCAGCCGGACGTTTAGCTACATCCGCAGCAAGATGACCAAGAAGAGCAAGGTGAGAACACCTGCGGCGAGTTACCGCCCTGCGCACCATTTGAATTGTATTCCGTTGTTTAGAGTACCCGCTGTTCCGAAGGCACATTATTCCGAAACACCAATAGTCCGAAAATATTTCCATTGGACCGTAAAAAGCTGACACCCCAAAAAACAAACACCCGTTGTTCCTCAGGCCCATAGCGCCGGAAATACAAACAGAAGCACATGGCTAATTATTATGCAGAATGATTCCAATATTTTGTATGACATCAGTTGTAACAAGGGCTTTCATTGGCCAAACATATATTACAAAAAATTAATGGAACCAATCCAATGATCACCACGAGGAAGTAACAGACACGACCGTTGGTATGAGTGTGAGCTATCAGGTGTTTTTTCACAGAGAGCAGAGTGGATTGTGTCTTCATCAATGCAGTCATTCCTGCAGCATCATCTTCGTCAGCAGCTCCCAATAGGAAGTTGAAACAGCTGTGAGGTTTTCTTGACTCACTCCAGATGGCTTCGTCATAGTCAGTTCATGGCATTTATGTCGGTGCTGTGCTTGAATCTGGGTATGCCCAGCTGCATTTCTTAGCCCTGCCATTCATTCTTGTTATGTATTAATGGAGACTAGAGATTAATTACAATCTCAAACAAGTTTATATATTTAAAAAACGACAGTTTAGTCCAGGGGTTGGCAACCCGCTGCTCCGGAGCCGCATGCGGCTCTTTAGCCCCTCAGTTGCGGCTCCCTGATGCCGTGTCCACCGCGGCAGTTTACTCACGTGAGTGAAACGAGGGTGTTCACATCAAACGCGAAAAATCGCGGCGCGTAGGAGACGTGGCTTAGTTTCGTCGCTTGTCTCTGTGAGAGACAACCGACGAACCTTTCATTTCCGTCCATTTCATTATCTTGGAGTTTGAGGTGATATTGGGTCACTGAAAATAAAAATAAATGTTTCAATATTTCTTTAACTAAAATGTGCATCACATCCTGTCACGTCGCTGTCAAGCCTCTTCCCCTGCAGATGGCTGATCGTGATTTGCAGAGCTCCGCCCTCGCTAAACTATCAACGGATAAATAATAATAATAAAAAAGTAACGGAGAAAAGTAGTTTAATTCTACGTGGATGTATTCATTTGCTTTCACTGTCAACTTTCACTGACTGACCTGTCTGCTTGGTATATGGCGAGAAGTTAGCAAACAACAAAACATTTAATTTAATTCCAGAACAAGCTGTCTGCTGAAAAGTATCAAGCTGCAGAAAAGCGATTTCTCAACTGCTGCAGCAAACTGAGCAAAGTAGATATACTTTCAGTAAGTGGATCACGTCTCCAAACTCCACTACTGCTGCTGGTTCTGTGGCAGCTCATGAGACGCTTCGTTTACGGTGCTCTAGTCCGTAGTGAGGACGCTCGGTGTAAACATAGCAAAAGATATGCGTTTTAAAATGGACACCTCATGTGAAGAGCAGAGTATTGAATTGTGATTACAGGGCGAACCCTCTGCCACACGAGCCACAAATATAGATAGGACTCAAGGTTAGTTGAGTTAGATAGTTGTGTTTTTTAATGGACCTCAATGTAGGCCGACACATGACTTTTTTTTTCTCCTTTTCATAAGAGTTCGATAGTTATTAACAGGTAAAATAGCAATGCAATGTCAAAAATTGTCTTTATTCTTGTTCTATAATTTCATAAATACGACAACATTTTGGTACAAATAATATGCGGCTCCAGACACATTTTTTTTGGGTGGAAAAAAAGGTGAAATGGCTCTACCCCTGGATTAGTCATTCATAACATTTATACAAAATGCACTTGGAACTGGTGCATTTTTATTTTTTTTCGATGATACCCAATTTCAAGCTTACTTAAAAAAATATATATATTTAAATAGGGATTTGCTCATTGATTCACTTCTTTTAATTAATTCAGAGTGTTTTTCAAGGACCTGCTTGACTTCGCAAGGTTGGAGCCGGATGACCTTTTCAAATTATAATTCGAAATTAGATTTAGCAACTATGACAACCTTGTGAATTAGCCCAGAATCACCATATTGTGTAAGCATCCAGACTTTGAAGAGACTGCCGTGGAACAGAAGACAAACATACTGATTTGGATGAGGTGACAAGGCAATGTCATGTTCTACACTGTTGCAGCGCCTCACTCTTGTGCCGAGGTTGATCTGACCTCGCAAAGAGATGCCCGTTTATTTTTTTTGCGGAAATTTACCACTTTGATCTTAAAGTATACCTTCGATTTTTAACCCCCCATAAATGTATGACCATAGTTTATTTCTGAATATTACCCCCCTTCACCTAGCACTTTAATAATATTTTCTTGAATCTTAAACGGCCCTTATGCAAGGTCGTAAATACCACTCAGGGCACTGTCTTGTCAAACTGTGCATCATCTTGATTGCATCATCTTGATCTATTGATTTTATCAGACTGTTTCAGAAAAAGAAAAAAGAAAAACAGCATTTACCAGAGTTGTGAGTGTTAAAATTAAAGGAAGTCAGGATGACACAATGAAGCCCTGAGGCTTGTTCTTACAAGCAGTGCCACCGTTAATAGTGCTAGAGCCTCATGTGCAGTACAAGTCCTCATTCCGTCTGGGGATACACGGCCCATTTGGGATTATTTCAAGTTCACTCGGTGAGTCAAATAGAATTTGAGGTACAATAATCCTACAGGTAATGTAATATATACATACATACATACATACATACATACATACATATAAATATATGTGTGTGTCATCAGATACAAGCGCTCATTTTGGGCATGTATGCTGAAGTTGTGGCTTTGTGAAGATGACAATAATTTGGCAGAAGTCTACAAGATGAACAGTGAAAAGGGAAGTGTGTGTGTGTGTGAGAGAGTGTGTATGTGTGTTGGGGGGGGGGGGTGTGCAAATGTTAGATGCTAGCTCACTTCCTCATTTGAAAGCAGACAGACGGGCAGCAGCGTGTACACAATGACTAAATCAAAAAGACGACAACAGGATGCTCAGACAGAGAAAGAAATCCAGACGGGCAAGTTTCATATTGCGAATTAGAAGAAGAAGAAGATAGACAGACAGACAGACAGACAGACAGACGGAATATAGAGGGACAGATGGGAGAGAAGGAAACAGGAGGACAGTTCCAGCCATGCTGATTAAGAGGTTCAGCCACTCTGTAAGGTGGAGAGGAGAAACCGGATCGGATGAGGTAAGAAGATGATGATGATTGTGTCTTAAGACAAGTTAATTGGGAAATGTCCCCAAAAGTGACCTCAGTAAACACGTGTGTGGGAGGGGGCTACAGTCGTGACGATGATGATGATGGTGAAGATGATGTTGATGGTGAAGATTAGGAATGTACCAATCAGGTGTTTTACGATAGAGAGAGGACACAGAGTTGTTAATGAAGTCTGCAGATGGTGTGACCAGAGGTGTCTTGCTCACATGGCAACAGGGTGCAATAAGGAAGAATGCATGACATTGCCTGTAGCCCGATTCAGCACGTTTACTGATCACTCTCCCCTGGCGCACTCCGACACGTGCCACTCATCAAACAGCAAACGCCCACAGCTGTGATGATGTGAGCCCTGTGAGGGCCCAGCGTGTTAGAAAGTGTTTGTGTCTTTGATAAACACACTGAAAGGTGTTCTCTATGTCTCTGGATATATTGGGACAATCTGGACCGTGTTGCCACTGAGCTGGACTTCAAGGCTTTATGACCATTAACTGTTTATAGGAAGTGGACGACGTCACTGTGACACGCCCATTGGTTTGCAAATTACTGTTTTGAAAGGGTTCAAATTGGAAGACGAAAAAGACGGACAACTCTTGGATTGGAGTAGCTAGCCACGCTAGCTTTAAAAGTGTCACTGACACTGACATCCCATCTCTTCAAAGCCACGCCCCCAAATTTATCACCATGAGCGTAAACAACCAACATGGCTGTTGTTGGAACTCACTAGCAGCTTGACTCCAGCACAATTGGTTGGTAGCTTGGTATCCCGTCCAGTCTTTTTCTTTGCCGAATGAAATGATTGGACGGGATAATTACAGTCCTGCGACAGCCACAGAGACCAGCTTTTTTTCTTTCTTCTATTTTGTCAAAGTATATGATTTATTGATTGGGGTCAGGATGTTAAGAAAATGTCAACGAATAAAACAAATAAAGGTTTGTAAGTTGACCCACCCTAGCTTTAAATCAGCATAATAATAATGAAATGACAGAAAGCACGGACCAAAAACTCAACAGGTTTATTTTATCAAAAAACAGTAAAAGTCCCTGAATATTTTCTCTAATTTGATTTTCCATCTCTTCTTGTTGCTTCCAGGAGAAGGAGAGGAAAGGGGAGCGGGAGAGTAAAGATAGAGAAAAGAAGAGTACAAACGGTCACCTCTTCATCCCAGTCAGCCCCTCTCCATCCACGGCCTGCCAGCACTGCACCAAACTCCTGCACAACAAGGAAACTTTCCTCTGCAACAGTAAGAACATCTGCACTTCACCCCTCTCTCCTTCCTTCCTCTAGTTCTTTCCCTCCTCCTCCTTCTCTTCTTCCCCTTTTCATCCCCCCTCCTCGTCTGTTGCCACCTCTTCCTCTTGTCTCCTTCACTAGTTTTACTGTGACGTGTCTCTCTCTCTCTCTCATTTCCCTTTAACTCTGCGTTTGTCACAGTAGGAAACCACATACGGAATCAACCCTGCGGCCTTATTAGTCCACAGAGTTTGTAAAAAAGAAACACATTCATTTCCCAATATAGCGGAAGCTGATGACTTTTGATTTTGCTCTCTAAAAGGTTAATTTTCCTTAAATAATAATGAGACTGACTGTATATCTAGTCGTATTACAGTCATCATATTGATGCCATCACTCCTCAGCCAAACTTATCAAACTAATTTAACATAGGATATAACCAAATGTATAAAAAATTGAATTTCTTCCTCTTTCCATAAAGTTACAACAGGAATCTTTTATTTATTTTGATTTTGGCTTGTTGGTCGTGTCCCTTTTAGAAAGCCCTTGAATGTACAGAAGCAGGGTCAGACGGTCTTCCCCGCTCAGGCCTTGGTTCTGGTTCCCAGTGGGCCAAGCAATACGGCCTGTGCCCCAGGCAGCGTGGTGCCGGGCACACTCGCATATCTGAAGAGTTTGTGGTTGAGTATAGCGGCGTGAGTTATACGTCTCAATCTGGGTCTTGTTTGACGGCACTTGAGGCGTGTCCCTTATCACTGATGTGGACACGCATATGAACAAACCGCTCATGTCTATGTCTCAATCGTCACGGACTGTAGATAGAAAGAACTAAAGGAACTAACAGGAAGTTGAAGGTCTGAAGAGGCAGAAAGGCACACGGCCACAGTCTCTATGTAAATGAGGACTGCAGCTCTCGCAGTGCTTCTTGCTGACTTTGTGCTTCTTAATTCAGAATGTTTTTAGACTAATGTGCGTGCGTCTCAGTTTGTTCCATTAATGGTAGGATGAGAGGAGGGGCCTTCTGCTGACTTTCTCCACCAGTCTTACAGTCTGTTGCATCACTCTAGTGTGTCTGTGTGTGTTTTGTTATCGTCATAGTTACTAGAGCAGCATTAGCGTGGAGGAAGTGTGTGTGTGTGTGTGTGTGTGTGTGTGTGTGTGTGTGTGTGTGTGTGTGTGTGTGTGTGTGTGTGTGTGTGTGTGTGTGTGGCTTGTCCACACAGACAGTGAATGGGACATCACAGTCGGTTTGTCGCTACAGAAATCGAGTTTTCACTCAGACCACTTAAATTACAATATGCTCAAAGGTTATTGTGGAATTTCTGCCCAATGATGCCAAAAATATATACTGCCTTCCCCTGTTTTCATTCTTCTATTTTTTTTACATGCGTGAACGTCCTCTTTTGTCTCAAAAGTGGAGCTTTCTTCCCCGGGGCCCAGAGTTCCCATCAGCAGGGCGGATATGAACTCGGATCAGGTCTCGGCCTGTTTTACTGCCTTCTGGGGATGTTTATTATCTGGAGGTTAACTCTGTTTCCCAGGTCATCCAAGCAGCTCTTTGTTTTGGTGCCATAGTGATTTTTGGTGACTGCTCGGCGATCATCGCCAGCTAGAGGTTCAGAAAGACCCTGAAAGTTATCAACAGTTCCTCTGAGCACGTCTATGGAGATCTGCAGCAACTTGACCAAATCTCCAGGCTCGTTGTGTCTCCAGTTCAACTAACAGCAGGTTCATGGAGAGCGTTTCTTTATCGAGGCCAAGTGTACCGCTGGCGTCTGTTTTTGTTTTTTACAGAGGCATGTAGTGGTTTTCCCAGCTTCTGTGAAACCTTGTGCGTTGAGGGATTTTGATTTAGAAAGACTCTCATCACCACCAGAATAAAAACGTCAACTGTAAGCTATTGTCCATAGGTCGGCTTTTAATGGGCTGAATTGACAAAATAATCATGACAGACCTTTCAGCTAATCGTCACAACCTGGAAGTTGAAAGAATGCTTGTTTCTAATGATCATAATGTGTTATTTGCAGACTGTGGAGCCCATGTCCATAAGTCCTGCAGAGAGAGTCTGTCCGTCTGTACAAAGAGCAAAACAAAGGTAGGTCTGACCCTTATTTATCGAAAAGCATCTTTGAATCCAGTCGAGAAAAAGATAATATGCAAAACAGAAAGATTATTTTAAATAGCACCAGATATGAACTCAAATAATGATCTGTAATCATCGGTGTCATGTTGTAGCTTGTAGGTTTGTTGTAGTTTTTCACTTTTCCCCTAAATATGTCCTGTGTTTGTTTCCAGCAGCAGTCGCTGGTGCCAGAAGCTGTTCCTGGGTCAGCTGTTAACGTGAGGAGTAAATGTAAGAGCACATAACGAGCAAGTTCTTGTGCAACGTGTTCATTAAACGTGTCACGATCAAACACACAAACTGTATTTTGATGATGATACAACCTTTTAACATCATTCACAATATTGTTGTTTGTCATTTAACTTCAGTGGGTTTGAAGAGGTTAAAAAGCAAATCCACTTCCCGTCATTTATTACTTTACTTGTTGTTTTTACTGCTATGTGAAGCCAATGTGGAGGGGTCTTAGATTTGCGACTCC